>NC_063349.1:55847340-55871503 GCF_021869965.1 Rhincodon typus
ACACACACACACACACACACACACACACACACACACACGCACCTGGATATATGATACAGTCACAGAAAAAACATTCATGTTGCAGTCTGATGGATTCGTACCAACTGCATGCATTTGATTAATTTTATGAGGTGCGACATCCCAAGATATTTTGTTGGTGAGTAAATGGGACAGAAATTGACACTGAGACATGTTAGAGGCACTGGCTTGGGTTTGAGGTAGTAAACCAAGTCTGCCTTCTGTGGGTAGATACAAGCAATCCCATGACAGTGTCTTGAAGAAAGACAAGAATGCTCTCCCTCTTGTCCTAGTTAACATTATTCCCTTAACTAAAATCAACAAGTCAGGAGTGTGATGGAGTACTCCCCACTTGCCTGGATGGGTGCAACTCCAACAACATTCAAGAAGCTTGACTCCATCCAGGACAAAGCAGCCGCTTGATTGGCATCACATCCACAAGCATCCACTCCCTCCACCACCGACGCTCAATAGCAGCTGTGTGTACTATCTACAAGATGCATTGCAGAAATTGATGGAGGGTCCTTAGGCCGCACCTTCTAAACCCATGACAGGAACAGCAGATACATGGGAACACCACCACATGCAAGTTCCCCTCCAAGCCACTCACCATCCTGACTCGGAAATATATCATCGTTCCTACGTTGTCAAAACCCTGGAATTCCCTGCCTAAGGGCATTTTGGGTCAACCTACAGCCCATGGACTGCAGCAATTCAAGAAGACAGCTCCCCCCCACCCACCTTCTCAAGGGGCAACTAATGATGGGCAATAAATGCTGGGCCCAACCAGCGATGCCCATGTCCCGTGGATGAATAAAACAAAATGAGTATCACATTAGTGTTTACAGGAGCTCACTGCATGGTGACTGGCTGCTACCCTTCCCACATTAAGTCAGAAGTCACATGACACCAGGTTATAATGCAACAGGTTTATTTGAAATCACAAGCTAAGGGGCAGCGCTTCAAAAGCTTGTGATTTAAAATATAATTGTTGGACTATAACCTGGTGTCATGTGACTTCTGAGTTTGTCCACCCCAGTCCAACACTGGCACCTCCACAACATTTCTGACATTAAAACAGTGACCACAATTCAAGAAACACTTCTTTAGCTGACTTGTTGAAAGGCGTTATAGAAAAGCAGGTTTTCTTTTTGTTTACATGAGGTTGCTTTGGATTATCCTAAATGAAGACTGAGAGCTTGTGTGCTCGTTCAAGTGTTCCCCAATCATGCGCTTTGTTGTTTGAGCAAGAACATATAACACTTTAGCACGAGCAAGAGGCTTTACTAACATTACTGCTGAGCTTTGACCAAGCTCTTATCCAAGGCTGGGAAAAGACTGAAGCTTTTTCTTCATTTATCAGCCCAGTGCCTCTTTTGTCTGGTTAATTTCCCATTGGAATCATTCAGCATTCTAGCCAGGAGTTGATGAGTCCCTTCGCTTGTACGATTATTTTCACTGGGCTAGTTGCATCTGCAATAAATCCAGGAGGATTTGTGAGCAAACGCAATAAGATTAAAATAAAAGTAACCGGGTGAACTGATAAGGCGGCCAGTCCCTTGGAACAAAAAAAAACAAAAGCTTTCTATTATATGAAAGAAATGGAGCCAGTGACTCTCAATTGATTACAAACATTTTCATCATCTTTTGCCAGCTGTCCCTGAAGCATCAGTAGGTGGTGCAAGTGCATGTGTGTCTTTATATATGGAACTTTATCAAAGGGATAAGTGAGAAGCAATGCTGCTTTATCAAACAAGATAGCCGCTTGTGAACTATGCAAATGTTGAAAGGACACCTCAACCAAGCTTGGGAATAAAAGGTTTACATAATGCCATGCTCATGAATAAATCACATCATTGCTTTTCTGTCTTCTTCTACCAAAATGAAACACCCTAAATAGACATCACTGCAGCTAACCTTCCTGTAATGGAAACTTGTGTGAGTCTTCTGAACCAACTGCCTCCTCAGAAATTAGGGGATAGGATAGACTGACCAATGCCTATTCAGCCTTTCAAGATCACTCAGCAATATGTTTTTTCAAAAATTATGCTGGTACAGCTGCCAAAGCCAGCATTTGTTCTCTATCTCAAACTGCTCTTGAGCTGAGTGGCTTGGTTAGGCCATTGTAGAGGGCAGTTAACAGTCAAGCACATTGCTATAGGTCCAGAGTCACATTAGGTCAAACCAGGCAAGGAGAGCAGTTTTCCTTCCTTGAAGGACATTAGTAAACCAGATGGGTTTTTAAACAACAATCAATGGTCAGTTAACAGTCACCATTGCGAAAGAAAAGTTTCCATTCCAGGTTTAGTAATTGAATTTAATTTCATGTTGTTGTTATGATGGGCTTTGAACCTATGTTTACGGAGCATTAGCCTGGGTCTCTGGAGTATTAATGCAGCAACAGTACCACAATGTCACTATTGCCCCCTTAGAGGCAACAAAAACAGCACAAATGGGATTTGAATCCATCCGCATGGAGCGTAATGGATTAGCCGCCCCTGGCTTTAACCCCTTGGCCAACTTGTCATATAACTTATGGTTACAAAACAGCTTTAACGTGTTCAACAGCCCTGGGAAACATTGCAAGAACATAAATCCATCAAAACACTGACACTGATCCAAATGAGAGACAAAGACCAGGGGACCACTGCTCAGTGGAAGTAATTGGTTTTAAGGTGGGCGATATTGAAACAGAAGAAGGTAGCGATATTTTATGGGGGTGAGGGCAGCAGGAATTCCAGAGCTTTGAGCCTAGATAGCTGAGAGCATGCAAACATGTTAATAATATCACAAGTAGGCGATTTAGTCCCTCAAACTTGCTCTACTATTCATTAAGATCATGGCTGATCTCAAGCATTCATTCCCTCCACCACCGACACTCAGTAGCAGCAGTGTGTACTATCTACAAGATGCACTGCAGAAATTCACCAAATATCCTCAGACAGCACCTTGCAAACCACAACCACTTCCATCTAGAAGGGCAAGGGCAGCAGGCATATAGGAAAACCACCACTTCCAAGTTCCCCTCCAAGCCACTCACCATCCTGACTTTGAAATATATCGCTGTTCCTTCACTGTCACTGGGTCAAAATCCTGGAATTCCCTCCCTCATAGCATTGTGGGTCAACCTAGAGAAGGAGGACTGCAGAAGTTCAAGAAGGCAGCTCGCCACCACCTTCTCAAGGGCAACTAGGGACGGGCAATAAATACTGGCCCAGCCAACGACGCCCACATCCCACAAATGAATTTAAAAAATCCCCAATCATGGAACCTATCCCGATTGCCTTTCACTCCTTGCTTAACAAGAGTCTATCTACCTTCTCCTTTAAAATATTCAAAGGCTGTTTTTACAATTGCCTTTTCAGGAAGAGAGATCCAATGAGTCACAATCCTCTGTGGGAAAACATTTTGCCTCATTTCTGCTTTAAATGGGCAACACCAAATCTTTAAACACAATCCCTAGATCTAGATTCTCCCATATCCCATACAAGGAGACAACATCTCCACATCCACCTTGTCAAGATCCCTCAAGATCTTATATGTTTCAATCATGTTGTTTCTTACTCTTCTAGGGTCTGGTGAATACAAACCTAGCTTGTCCAACCTTTCCTTATATCCTGTCTATCAACCTAGCAAACCTTCTCTAGACTGCTTCCAATGCTTTTACATCCTTCCTTAAGTTAGGTGTTTAGTACTGGGCACAGTACTTGAGATTTGGTCTCACCAGTCCCCTGCATAACTGAAACATAATCTCCCTAATTTTTTTGTTCAATTCTCCTCATAATAAAAGATAACATTCTCTATAGAAGGATATGGGCCAAGTGCAGGGAAATGGGGTTAGCGTGGATGGACATTTTAGTCGGCATGGACCAGTTTAGGCTGAAGGGCCTATCTCCATGCTGTAGGACTCTATGACTCCATTCTACTAGCTTTCCTAATTACTTGCTGTGCCTGCAGACTAACCTTCTGTGATTCATGCACTAGGAACCATAAATCCCTCTACATCTCAGAGCACTACAACAACTCACCATTTAGATAATATGCTTCATTTTTATTCTCTCCTGCCAAACTGGAAAACTTCACATTTTTTCACATTATACTTTAATGGCCACATCTTTGCTCACTCACTTAACCTACCTATAACTTTTTGTAACACCCTTGTGTTATCTTCACAACTTACTTTACCTATCTTTGTGTCATAAAGAATGAAGAACTGTACAGTGCAGGAACAGACCCTTCGGCCCATTGAACTACCCATGATGGCTTTTTAAACTAAAAGCCTCAATATGGTCCTTATCTCTCTTTTCGCCACCTATTCATGTATCTGTCAAGTTGCCTCTTAGCTGTTGCTACTGTATCTGCCTCCACCACCTCCTCTGGCAGTGCATTCAACGCACTTCCCACTCTCTGTATAAAAAACCTGTCTCTCAAATCTTCTTTAAACTTCCCCCCTTTTACCTTAAACCTATGTCCCGTAGTAATTGACATTTCTACCCTGGGAAAAACACTCCAACTGTCCATTCTATCCATGCTTCTCATAATTTTGTAAACTTTTATCAGGTCACCTCTCATCCTTCAATGTTCAAGTAAAAATAAACTCTCCAATTTCTCCTCATAGCTAATACCTTCCAAAATAGGCAACATCCTGGTAAACCATTGTTGTCCCCCCTCCAAAGCCTCCACATCTTTCTGGTAGTGTGGTGACCAGAACTGTATGCCATGTTCCAAATGGGGCCTAACTAAAGTTCTATATAGTTAGGACATAACTTGTCAATTTTTATATTCTATGCCCCAACAGATTTAGGCAAGCATGACCCCCTTATCCACTTGTGTTGCCACTTTCAGGGAACTGTGGACCTGTACGCCTAGATCTTTCTGTATGTAGATGCTACTGAGGGATCTGCCATTTACTGTCTACTTCTTTTCTGCATTAGATTTTCCAAAATACATCATCTCGCATTTTTCGGATTAAGTTCCATCTGCCATTTCTCTGCCCATGTCTCCAACCTATCCATATCCTGCTATATCATTTGATAATCCTCTTCACTATCCGCAGATCCCCCAGTCTTTGTGCCATCCACAAACTTATTAATCAGGCCACTTACATTCTCCTCCAAATCATTTATATATATATATAATAAACAACAGGGGCCCCAACATTGATCCCTGTGGAACACAGATCCCCAGTCAGAAAAATACCCTTCCATTGCTACTCTCTGTTCTCTATGACTAAATCAGTTCTGTAACAATCATACCATCCCACCGTGGATCCCATGTAATTTCAGCTTTCATATTAGCCTGCCATGGGGGATCTTGGCAAAGGCCTTGCTAAAGTCCATATGGACAATATCTGTCACCCTGCCCTTATCAATTGTCTTTGTCATTTCCTCAAAAAAACTCAATCAAGTTTTTGAGACATGATCTTCCTTGCACAAAGCCATGCTGCTTATTGCTAATAAATCCATATTTTTCCAAATTTGAGTAAATGCTTCTCCAATAATTTCCTTACCACTGACATAAGTCTCATTGGCCTGTAATTTCCCAGATTGTCCCTGTTGCCCTTCTTAAACAAAGGAACAACATTGGTTATTCTCCAGTCCTGTGGCTAACGATGATAAAAATATTTCATGCAAGGCCCCAACAATTTCCTCACCTGCTTCCCTCAGCATTCTGGGATGGATTCCATCAGATCCTGGGGACTTCTCTACCTTAATGCTTTTCAAAACACCCAACAACTTTCTTATATTGACATTCCCTAGAATATCAACATTTCCCAAGAGTCACCATCCGCCATGTCCTTCTTCTTTGTGAATGCTGATGCAAAATGTTCATTGCGGACCTTCCCACTCCCTCTAGTTCCATGTATAACTTCCTTCCTTTGTTCTTGAGTAGGCCTATCCCTACTCTAGCTACCCTCTTGCTCCTTATCTGTGTGTAAAATGTCCTGAGATTTTCCTTAATCTTTCTTGCCAAAGATATTTCATAGCTCTTTTTGACCCTCCGAATTCCTTGTTTGATTTCTTTTCTGCTATCTTCGGATTCTTCGAAGGATCTATCTGTCTTCAATTTCCTAAACCTTATCTGTGCCTCCTTTTTCTTTTCAACTAATCTCTCAATTTCTCCTGTCATCCAAGGTTCCCAAAACTTGCCATCTTCATCCTTTTTTTTCACAAGAATATGCTGGTCCTAAACTTTACTCAAATGGCCTTTAAAAGATTCCCAAATGACAGATGTGGATTTGCCCTCAAACAGCTGCCCTCAATCTACGTTCCCCAGCTCCTACATAATCATGTGGTAGTTAGCCTTTCCACAATTTAATAATTTTACCTAAGGACTATTCTTGGCCATATCCATAAATTACCTAAAACTTACAGAATTATAGTCACTGATCTTGCAATGTTCGCCTACTGAAATTTCAGTTACCTGGAAGGGCTCATTCCCCAATACCAGGTCTGGTATTGTCACTTCTGTAGTTGGATTATTTACATATTGATTCAAAAAAACTGTCCTGGACACACTTAACAAATTCTCCCCCATCCAAACCTCTGGCACTAAGCAAGTCTCATTCAATATAGGGGAAGTTAAAAGCACCCACCACATCAACCCTGTTATTTTTACATTTTTCCATAATCTGTCCACATATCTGTTCCTCTCTCACACATTGGCTGTTGGGAGGCCTGTAGTCCAATCCCATCAAAGTGATTACACCCTTCCTATACCTGAGCTTTACCCATATGGCCTCGCTGGATGAGCTCTCCAAGATGTCCTCCCTCAGTAAGGCTGTGATATTCTCCCTTATCAGTAATGTAACTCTACTACCTTAGAATCCCTACTGCAGGGAAGCTGGTCATTTGGCCTATCGAGTCCACACCACCTCATTCGAAGAGCATCCCACCCAGATCTACCCTATCCCTGTAACCCTGCATTTCCCTTGGCTAACCCACCTGGTCTGCACATCCCTGAATGCAATGACCATTTTAACATGGCCAATCCACCTAACCTGCACATCTTTGGACTGTGGGAGGAAACCGGAGCACCTGACTTTGACATCCCTCTCCATCTCACCTGAAACTTCTAAAGCCCAGACTGTTAAGTTTCCTGTCTAGTCCCACTCTCAAACAAGTCACTGTAACAGCTACAACATCATTTGGACAAGTACATTAATAGGAAGGGTTTAGAGGGATATGGGCCAGGAGCAGGAAGGTGGGACTGGTTTAATTTGGGATTATGTTCAGCACAGACTGGTTGGGCCAAAGGGTCTGTTTATGTGCTGTATGACTCTCTGGCTCTAAGTTTATCTGCTTTACCTGCCATATTCCTCACATTAAAAGAAATACGCCTCAGGCCGCCAGTCCTGCTGTGTTCAGTAACCTCTTCCTTTCTGTTTTTCAGTCACTGGCCTTAGTCCCTGATTCTTCCTTGGTCATTTTACTTGCTGACCTACTGCTCTTGTTCCTGCCTACCTACCACTCCAGTTTAAACCCTTCAGTGTGGCATTAGCAAACCTCCCTACCATAATATTGGTGCCTCTCCAAGTTAGGTGCAACCTGTCCCTACCTATCTCCCTAAAGTCCCTTTGCAGGGCCTCATCTCTCTTTCTGCCTATGTTGTTGGTACCAAAATGGACCATAACCTCTGGCAGCTCACACTCCCCTTTCAGAATATCCTGTATCCACTCCGAAGCATCCTTGATCCTGGCACCAGGGAGGCAAAACACTTACTCGTGGCTGTAGAAATGCCTATCTGTGTCCCTTATAGATTCTGACAGAGCCCAAACTTTCTCTTTCTGCTTTGTACCAACAGCAGAATATTCTCTGTCATTAAGGAGAGGAAACTCACACAAAGAACAAAGAACAATACAGTACAGGAACAGGCCCTTCAGCCCTCAAAGCCTACGCTGACATATTTTGCCCTTCCATACTAAAACTGTCTTCACTTACAGTATCCATATCCCTCTATTCCCTTCCTGTTCATGTATTTGTCCAGTGCGTCTTAAATGCTGCTATTGTGTCTACTTCCACCACCTCCTCTGGCAGCGTGCTCCAGGCACTCACTACCCTTTGTGTGAAAAACATGCCTCGCACATCTCTTTTAGACTTTCTCCTGCACCTTGAACCTGTGACTGTAGCAATTGACCCCTCCACCCTGAAAAAAGCCTCATACTTTCCACTATATCCATGACATTCACAATTTTATAAACTTCTATCAGGTTGCCCCTCAACCTCCTGCATTCCTGTGAAAACAAACCCAGTCTATCTAAACTTTCTTCAATGCTAAAATTCCCCCATACCAGGCAACATCCCAGTAAACCTTTTCTGTACCCTTTCCAAAGCATCCACATCCTTCTGGTAATGTGGTGACTAGAAATGTACGCAATTCTGTGTGTGGCCTAACTAAAGTTCTATAAAGCTGCAGTATAACTTGCCTATCCTCTTGCTCAATGCCCCTTCCAATAAAGGCAAGCATGGCCTCAGCCTTTTTTACTACCTTATCCACCTGCGCTGCTGCCTTCAGTGAACTGTGGACCTGCACACCCAGATCCCGCTGTACATCAATACCCCTAAGGGTTCTGCCATCTACTGTTTAATTTTCACCTGCACATGACCTTCCAAAATGCATCACCTCACATTTGTTTGAACTAAACTCCATCTGCCATTTTTCTGCCCATGCCTCCAACTGATCTATATCCTGGTGTACCCTCTGACAATCCTCCTCACCATCCACAACTCCACCAATCTTTGTATCATCTGCGAACTTACTAATTAGACCAGCCACATTTTGCTCTAAATCATTTGTATAGACCATGAACAGCAGAGGTCCCAGCACTGATCCTGGTGGATCACTACTCGTCATAGCCCTCCATTCTGAAAAGCAACCTTCCACTGCTACGCTTTGTCTCCTATGACTAAGCCAGTTCTCTATAGAAACATAGAAGATGGGAGCAAGAGGAAGCCATTCGGCCTTTCGAGCCTGCTCTGCCATTCATCACGATCATGACTGATTGTCCAAATCAATAGCCTAATCCTGTTTTCTCCCCATAACCTTTGATCCCATTCACCCCAAGTGCTATATCTAGCTGCCTCTTGAATGCATTCAATCATTTGACATCAACTACTTCCTGTGGTAATGAATTCCACAGGCTCACCACTCTCTGGGTGAAGAAATATCTCCTGATCTCCGTCCTAAATCGTCTACCCCGAATCCTCAGACTGTGACCCCTGGTCCTGGACACACCCACCATAGGGAACATCCTCCCTCCATCTACCTTGTCCAGTCCTGTTAGAATTTTATAAGTCTCTGTGAGATCCTCCCCCCTCATTTGTCTGAACTCTAGTGCAAACAATCCCAACAGAGTCAATGTGTCCTCATATGTCAGACCCACCATCCCCAGAATCAGCCTGGTAAACTTTTGCTGCACTCCATCGAGAGCAAGAGTATCTTTCCTGAGAAAAGGAGACCAAAACTGCACACAATATTCTAGGTGTGGTCTCACCATCTTGCCAGCTCACCCCTAATACCATGTGACTTCACTTTTTTCTACCAGTCTGCCATTAGGGACCTTGTCAAAGGCTTTACTGATATCCATATAGTCAACATCAAATGCTTTTCTCTCAGCACACCTTAAAGGATTTAAACACATTCAACTATTTGTCATTCTTTGGATGTGAGCATTGCCAGTAAGATCGGAATTATTGTCTGTCCTTAATTGCCCTGCAGAAGGTGCTACCTCCTTCATCTTCTACAGTCTTTGCTGTTAAAGAGGGAGTTTCCAGGATTTTGACCCAGTGATTATGAAGAAATGGCAAAACATTTTCAAAATATGTTTTTGTTGATTCAGGAAAATGGTGCTGTCTCTGCATTTGTGGGACATACTAAGAGTTAATTTTTAACAGGGCTTTGTCCTATCCTTCAGCTGGTTTCTATTTTGGCTCCATGTGCAGGTATTAATTATCTGCCAGCCCTCCTCCTTTGATGAACAAGGATTAAGGTTGCAAAGATGTAATTACAGCAAGTTTATCAGGAAACGGTCCCACTGATGCTGGGAGACCTTTGTAGTTGGCATCATCTGGTGCATTGGTTAGCGAGAGTATAACTTTCTATCAGTTTACTAGAGTGAGCTGGCAGTGTGTCAAGTTCTGAAAACCATCAACTGCATTGAGGATCACAGAGGGAGTGGAGAGATGATGGGAGGGGAAATGGTGGCAACAATGAAGAGGACAGTCTGGCACATTCCTGCGGAACCAGAGACTGAATTGCACCTATAAAGACTTCATGCATCACAAACATCATCACTTTTTTAAATTCATTCATGAGATGTGGGCACCAGGGCCTGAGACAGCATTTGATGCCCACTCAGAGTTGCCCCTGGACAAGGTGGTGGTGAGCTGCCTTCCTAAACCATTATAGTTCATTTGATGCTATTAGGGAGGGAATTCCAAGATGATGACCCAGTGACACTGAAGGAACAACAATATATTTCCAAGTCAGGATGATGAGTGACTTGGAGGAAAATTTATAGGTGGTGGTGTTCCCATGTGTCTGCTGCCCTTGTCCTTGTAAATGGTAGTGGTTGTGGGTCTGGAAGGTGTTGTCTATGGATTTTTGTGAATTTTGGCAGTGCACATTTTAGATGGCACACATTGCTGTTACTGAGTGTCAGTGGCGGAGGGGCTTTGAGGAAGTGGTGCCAATCAAGATGGCTGCTTTGTCCTGGTTGATGTCAAGAGAAATAACTTCACAGAGGCCGGTATCCCATCACTAAGTTATACTTTATTTACACGTGGAAAGTCCTTGACACTGATCCAGCTCCCGCAGAGCCAGCTCTGAGAGTGAACACCATCGGACACTTGTTTTTAATCTGTCAGCCAGGGCTCCCTGATTGGACCATCTTAAAAACCCGAATCAGGGAACTCATATTCTATGAGGTCCATGTGGCTGCTCATTGCAATCATTATACCCCTCCCCCTCTGAGTCCAAGGACATAGCCCTGTACTGTATCTTGTAGCTCTTTCTGGGGCGTTTTAACATGGGGTTAAGTACCTCTGCCTGTGCCTCAGATATGGGCGGCATTTAACACACAGAAGCTGGCACATTTTGCTCCCAGCACTGTTTGCAAGTTTTCAGCTTTCACATGGGGGGTCCACATGTTCGTTCAGGACTGTTGCACCTATCCAAACTTTATATATCACTACCTGACATTATGTCGACAATGCCTCTTACCCATGCAACTATGGTTCCCATGGTTCCTACATCAAACTTCAACTCCTGAAATAAACTATCACACTTAGCAGAGTCTTCTATCCAGCACTGGTGTTCCTGATGCAGTTTCATTGCCCCCACCCTGATCCAGGACGATCAGAGTTAACTGGTGCGGAATCTTCTCCCCATTAGCAAAGCTGCTGGAGCTATCCCTGTAGTTGCATAAGGTGGTCCTGTAATCAAAAAGGAACCAGGACAGTTTGATATCTAGTGAAGCTGTTTCTTTAAGCTTGCCTTCAAAGCTTGGACTGCTCTTTCTGCCAGACCATTGGATGATGGATGGTACAGAGCTGTACTTATATGTTGAATGCCATTTGACTTTAAGAAATACTTAAATTCCCTGCTGGTAAACAATGGCCCGTTATCTGTGACCAGAATTCCTGGGAGCCTGTGTATTGCAGGACATCCACACAGTGGAAAATTGCCCAGGTATGTCCCATAAACAAAAAGCAGGATAAATCGAATCCTGCCAACTACCAATTCATTGGTTTACCCTTGATCATTAGAAAAGTGATTGATAACGCTATCAAGCTCAACTTACTCAGCAATATGCTGCTTATCAATGCTCAGTTTGGGTTCCAGCAGGGCCATTCAGCTCCTGACCTGATTACAGTCATGATTCAAAACTAGATAAAACTGAGTCCACTGTTTTTTTGCCATTTATATAAATGACTTGAACGCGAACATAGGACGCATGGTTAGTAAGTTTGTGGATGACACCAAAATTGGTGTATCGTGGACAGTGAAGAAGATTATCTCACAGTACAACGGAATCTTGATCAACTGGGCCAATGGGCCAAGGTGGAGTTTAATACATTAAATGTGAGATGTTACATTTTGGTAAGACAAAACAAGGCAGGACCGACACAGCTAATGGTAGGGCCCTGGGGAGTGTTGTCGAACAGAGAGACCTAGAGGTTTAGGCGCATAGTTCCTTGAAAGTGGAGTCACAGGTAGACAGGATGGTGAGGAAGATGTTTGGCACTCTTGCCTTCATTGGTCAAAGCATGAGTACAGGAGGTGGGACGTCATGTTACTGCTGTACAAGACAGTGATAAGGCCACATTTGAGTAGAGTGTATAATTATTTTAGCAAGGCATTTGATAGGTTTCCACATGGTAGCTCATTCAGAAAGTGAGGCATGGGATTCAGGGAAATTTGGCTGTCTGGATACAAAACTGGCTGTCCAATAGAAGACGGAGGGTGGTAGTTGATAGAAAGTATTCAGTCTGGAGCTCGGTGACCAGTGGTGTTCCACAGGGATCTGCTCTGGGTCCTCTGCTCTTTGTGATCTTTATAAATGACTTGGATGAGGAAGTGGAAGGGTGGGTTAGTAAGTTTGTCGATTACACGAAGGTTTGTGGAGTTGTGGACAGCATGTAGGCCTGTTGTAGGTTGCAACGGGACATTGATAGGTTGCAGAGCTGGGCAAAGAAGTTGCAGATGGAATTCAACCCAGAAAAGCGTGAAGTGATTCATTTTGGAAGGTCGAATTTGAATGCAGAATACAGGGTTAATGGCAGGATTCTCGGCAGTGTGGAGGAACTGAGGGATCTTGGGTCCACATCCATAGATCCCTCAAAGTCGCTACCCAAGTTGATAGGGTTGTAAAGAAGGCGTATGGTGTGTTGGCTCTCATTGGCAGGGGAATTGAGTTTAAAAGCCGCAAGGTTATGCTGCAGCACGATAAAACCCTGGTTAGACCACACTTGGAATATTGTGTTCAGTTCTGGTCACCTCATTATAGGAAATATGTGGAAGCTTTAGAGAAGGTGCAAAGGAGATTTACCAGGATGCTGCCTCGACTGGAGGGCAGGTCTTATGAGGAAGAATTGAGGGAGCTGGAGCTTTTCTCATTGGAGGGAAAGATGAGAGGTGACTTGATAAAGGTTTACAAGATGATGAGAGGCATAGATAGAATAGATAGTCAGAGACTTTTTCCCAGGGCAGAAATGATAATTACAAGGGGGCATAATTTTAAGGTGATTGGAGGAAGATATAGAGGAGATGTCAGAGGTAGGTTCTTTACACAGAGAGTCGTGGGCGTGTCGAATGCGCTGCCGGCAGGGGTAGTGGAATCAGATACTTTAGAGACTTTTAAGCGACTCTTGGATAGGCATATGGAGGATAGTAAAATGCAGAGTATGCAGGGTAGGTTGATCTTGGTAGGATAATAGGTCGGCACAACATCGTAAGCCGAAGGGCCTGTACTGTGCTGTACTGTTCTATGTTCTTCTTAATTCTGGTCACCCTGCTGCAGGAAGGATGCCATTAAACTGGAAAGAGTGCAAAAATGATTCACAAGGATGTTTCAGAGAGTGGAGAGTTTGAGTTATAGGGAAAGGCTGCATAGGCCGGGACCTTTTTCCCTGGAGCATAGGAGGCCTTATAGAGGTTTATAAAATCATGAGGGACATAGATGAGGTGAATAGCCAAGGTCATTTTCCTATTGTGGCAGAGTCCAAAACTAGAGGCATAGGTTTAAGGTGAGAAGGGAAAGGCTTAAAAGGCACCTGAGGGGCAACCTTTTCACACAGAGGTAAGATGTATAATGGAACAAACTGCCAGAGGAAGTAGTAGAGGTGAGTATAGTTACAACATTTAGAAAACATTTGGACAGGTACATGTACAGGAAAGGTTAAAAAGGAAATTGGCCAAATGCAGGCAAGTGGGATTGGTTCAGTTTATGAAACCAAGTCATCATTGTTGAGTTGAGCTGAAGGGTCTGTTTTTGTGCTGCATGACTCTATGTAGGACTCCAGAGGCAAGGCAAAAGCTAACATCAAGGCAGCATTTCATCAAGGGTGGTATTAAGGATTTTGGCAAAACCTAACTCAATGGGATTCAGCAAGAAATATTCTCCACTGTTGGAGTCATAACTGGCAGAAAGGAAGATGTTTGTAGCTGTTGAAGATCGCTCATCTCAGCTTAGGACATCTCTGCAGGAGTTCCTCAGGGTAGTGTCCTATGCCCAACAATGTTCAGCTGCTTCATCAATGACCTTCCTCCATCAAACGGTCAGAAATGGCGATGTTCGTTGATGATTGCACAATGTTCAGCACCATTCATGACTCCTCACATTGTGACGCAGTCCATGTTCCAATGTAACAAGGTCTAGACAACATCCAGGTTTGGGCTGATAACTTGCAAGTAACATTCAAGCAACAATTTTTAATTAATTCCAGGCAATGACCATTTCCAACAAGAAAGAATCTAATCAGCATTTCACTTTCTGTGGTATTACCATTGCTGAGTACCTATCTATCAACACACCACAAGTTACCATGAACCAGAATCTGATTGAACTGGCTATGAAAATACTGTGTCTACAAAAGGAGGTCATAGATAGGAATCCTGCAGTGAGTAATTCACTTCCCCCTCCCCAAAACCTATCCACCATCTACAAGGCATAAGTCAGGAGTGTGATGGAATAGTCCCCACTTGCCTGGATGAGTGCAGCCCCAACAACACTCAAGAAGCTCGACACCATCCAGCACAAAGCAGCCCGCTTGACTGACATCCCATCTACTTCAACACCTCATCGATTCTCAGTTGCAGCAGTGTGTACCATCTGCAAGATGCACTGCAGACAGTTTGCAAGGCTCCTTGGACAGCGCCTTCCAAATCCAAGACCACTTCCATCTAGAAGAACAAGGGTAGCAGATACATGGGAACACCATCCCCTGCAAGTTCCCCTCCAAGGGATTCACCATCCTGACTTGCCGTTCCTTCAGTGTCACTGGGTCAAAATCCTGGAATCCTCTCCCTAACAGCATGGTGGATGTATCTGCACTTGAAGGATTGTGGCAATTCAAGGAGACAGTTCATCATCACATTCTCCAGAACAATTATAAATGGTAATAAACGCTATTGAACACCATGAAATGAATAAAAAACAGAGCTGGGACACACTGATGTGAGATCGCTGCAACTCCTGGTAAGGTGTCCTCTCTTACTGTCCCCTGTGTCTAGTTCTGTTGAATAAAGTCTGTTGCTGCTCACTCAAAAATGTAGCTCAGAGATTACTACAAGGTAGAATTCCCTTGAGTTTACAGCTTTCATCTTCCTGGGACTCCTTCCTTCTGCATTTCTCTGCCCATCTCTCCTCCTTCAAGACAGCCTTAAAACCTGTGACCTGGTTTGTAGTTACCTTTCTGGGTGTTTTTGTATGAGGTTCAATATTTCAGTATTAACTTTTGACTGCATAAATACCTGTGAAGATAACTGGCCTGATTTAAAGGTGCTATATTAATGCAAGTAAATTGCTGTGGCTGATAGTGCCATGGTGTGATGGCACAGTGAGGAGATGCTCAAAGAGTGAGGTATTCTCATTGAACCACACACTTACCTTGGCTCTGTCTATCCTCAGTTCTAGGGCTTTGAAATCCATGTTTCCTATCAGTGATCTCATGAATCCCCTATGAGAGGGAAGAAAGATGAAAATGGTTCAATATCAGACTTACAGTAACCACTAATGGACAAATCACACCAAAGCATATTCCGGCTACCAGCAAACCAATTACAAATAGACAGAACTGACAAAGAAAGAAAGAGCTTGCATTTCCACGGCACCTTTTCATGAGTTCAGCACATTGCTAAGAGTGTTTACAGCCAACAAAGTAATATAGAATTTGCAGTCACTGATATCCCTTCTTCGTGCTCTGTCAGAACAGAAAGGACATTTGTCACACAGCCTCAAAGTAAGAGACAGATAGAGAGGTAAAACAAGAGGAAGAGAAAGGCTGGAAGAGAGGCAGGTGAAGTTAGTAAGTAGTAAAGGGAGTGGAAAAGGGAAATTGAAAGTCGTTGATATCATGCAAAGAACACTGCAGGAAATTAGCACACAGCAAGTTCCCAAACAGCAATGTGATAACGACTAGATAATCGGCTCGAGTGGTGTTAGTTGAGGGATATATATTGGCCTGAAAACTAATAAACTACAAGAAGTAGGAGAAAGAGTTGGCTATTCGGACCATCAAGTCTTCTCAGCCATTCATTGAGATCATGGCTGATCTGATAATCCTCAACACTTTTCTGCCTTTTCCTTCATAACTCTCTATTCCCTTAAGGATCAAAAATCTGCCTATTTCAGCCTTGAATATACTTAAAGACCTGCCTCAACCCACTGCAGTAAAAAATGTCACTACTTCCTGAGAGAAGAAATTCAAACTTGGGAGTCCAGTCTGGTTTTCTTTAATATAGTGCCATGAGTTTGTTACACCCACACACAAAAGCTTTTCAGTTTCTCATCTCATCCGAAAGTGCTGCCCCTGACATTATATGGCTCTCTCAGTAAGGAACCACAGAAACATAGAAAATAGGATCAAGAGTAGACCATTCAACCCTTCAAGCCTGCTCCACCATTCAATACAATTCACGCTTCTCTCCCATACCCTTTGTTCCCTTTAGCCCAAACTGCTACGTACAATTCCTTCTTGAAACAGACAATGTTTTAGTTTTAAGATAACAAAGTGTAGAGCTGGATGAACACAGCAGGCCAGGCAGCATCAGAGGAGCAGGAAAGCAGACATTTCAGGTCAGAAAAACTTTTCTGAAGGAGGGTCCAGACCCAAAACGTCAGCTTTCCTGCTCCTCTGATGCTGCTTGGCCTGCTGTGTTCATCCAGCTCTACACCTTGTTATCTCAGATTCTTCAGCATCGGCAGTTCCTACTATCTCTGAATGTTTTGGCTTTGACTGCTTTCTGTGATAGTGAGTTCCACAGGCTCACCACTGTCTGGGTGAAGACATTTCTCCTCATCTCAGTCCAGGAACATCAGCCAAAATTAGATCTTCATATTTCTGGAGCGACAGGCAATTACCTGGCTCAGAGATGGGAGTGCTATGCATTGAGCCACACTGGCACTGTGAGTATCATGGTTATTGTTCTGGATTAATAATCCAGCAGTCGTGAGCTCAAAGTCTCATTGTAGTCGATTATGAGATCAAATTGAGTAAATTGGAGCAAGAATCAGGAAATTATGACTGGGGAAGCCGATGGTTTGTTGTAAAAATCCATTTGATTCACTGGTGTCTTCCAAGAACTTCAGTGCAGTGCTTCTGTTAATGAAGCCATAATGCAGAGAGTGGGGGGCTTGGAATTCCAACGAAAATGTGATTGCAATAGAACCCAAAGTAATGTCTTTTTTGTGGAAGGAAGCCGGCTGTTCTTACATAGTCCAAGCATCTACAATGTGACTCCAGACCCATAGTATTGGCCTTGACACTTAACGGCCTCTGAAATAGCCAATCAGTTGTAACAAGTCAGGAAAACCAAGAGCTGGGCCCCAAAGGGAAGCTTTGTCCACAAGGTACAAAGGCCACAGCACTGGCTGACTGAACGGTAAGGAAGTACAGCTTTGAAGTCTGACTTAGCTTTTTGAATAGACTAGCTGGATGGGAACTCCCAATCTGAAGCTACATTCTAACGATTTACATTTGAACTTAAACCTGGGTTTTGTCACCTCATGGACGAGACAGAGTTCGGCGGAGCAATGTCAATCTTTAAGTGAGACGGTTAACTTTTGTGTGGTATTCGTGATAATCATGATGGTGAGCAGGGCTGATGGCATTGTGATTGCTTACAGGCGTGGGGTGGTGCTTGGTTCAAACAATAAAGAGGACACAGTCTGATTTCAGAAGAGTAACGGATAAAACTGTCTGCTACAGTGGCAGACTCTATCCTCACCCGCTGCTTGACAATGAAAAGGTTTCACCATAATTAAGCAGAAACAAAAAGTGATTCTGTTTTACCATGCTGTTCCTTGCTATGTGCTGTATGACAGCATTTAGTCCTGCATTGCCTGCAACGCTAATGAGCTCCCGAACTAATTGTTAAACAGCAGAGGTAAAAGACTCCAATCTCATGTTTGAACAGCTACTGATCCCCCATTGGCAAAGCAGCACACAGGAGGCAACACTGACAAAAAATAATGTTGACAGGAACGGTAACGATCCTTTAAAAAGGGGCAGCGAATTGTTCTCACCAGACAATGACCATAAGCCTAGCACGAGAACCCTGTATGAGCTGAGACAAATCAGCACAGATGAGTGCAGTTACTTTCATCTGCTTTTGGCATTGGCCATGAGATAACAGGAATGTGATTGATGTTGAACAAAAACAATAGCATGCATTTATATAGCATCTTTATATAATGCAGTGAATCCTTCCAAGGTACCTGACTGGAGCATTATGGGATATAAATTGACGCTAAGCTGGTGACGTGATATTAGTACAGGTGATTAAATGCTTGGTCAAAGAGGTAGGTTTATCGTGTGCCTTACAGGAAAAATAAAACTAAAGAGATGGGCAGATTTCAGGATGTAATTCCAGAGCGTAAGGTCCAGGCAGCTAAAGGCATGGTATCAATGGTGCAGCACTTATTGAGAAAATGCAAGAGTTCAGAATTGGAGAAGTGCATGTTTAACAAATCACCGTTTAGTCCTACAGAACCTGAGTGTTGCTGAGAAAAGACACATTTTATCAAAGCTTTTCATCTTGCACATATCAGGACAATTCACAAGAGTGCCAAAGTAACAGGAACTCAACTCAACATTTATACTGTATAGTGTGCTGTTTGGTCGGCAAGTAGACTGATTGGTAAAGGCATTGCCATTGAGAATGCACAGTTAGTGATGATTGTGGAAAGTCACCCTCCAGGATAATGCGACCCTGATCAGGTCATTTCTCATGGAATATCAAACAAATCATGGAAGGCCCTAAAGTGATCCAGAAAAGTGCCCTGGAAGGGTAAGACAGCTCAAATATTTGAGTAACACGTGAAGCTAGCTGTTTGACACTACTACAGTAACAACATGAATAGTAGTCATCATTAACAGGGTTTTGCTGTCAAGCGAAAAGGTGCTCTGCCTATTGTAAACTCTGCATATTTTTATGGAAAAGAGGACTGTTTTAAAATCATTTACTGTGGAAGGAATGGCTGCACTTTCAAAAACAAGTTTCTTAAGCTCTTTGTGAGTTATGTTTACACTACAACTTTGCAAGCAGCAGGGACTTGAAAATGACAATTTGCACGGATGTGTGTGCAGAGTGAGATTTGGCTAGCAACAGGTGGCTGACTGGTTTGTGCAATTGTGACCAGTTGCAGTTGCCAAAGGTCATCAACCTGACGAAAGCTCTCTGATTGGTTTCTGAGCAGTGAAACAGATTGTAGATATGAATGATACAGAGGCAGAAGTTTTCCAGTCTGAGAGAAACCACTGGACTACTGGAACATCAGATGCTGTCTCCCTCTCTCTCTCTCTCTGCAGTAAACCCTGAAATTGCTGAAACCTGAAGGAACCCATCTATTTTCTCCCAACAGTGGTCGTAAGCTTGTTGCCTTTATTGAGTGCCTAAGAAACTTTGTAATTGGAGTACAATCACTCTGTGCCTCCTACAAAGAAGTGATAGAACATGGAGAAAAGAGCAGAAGGTATTAGGAAGCAAAAAATGAACACTGTACCAAAGCCTGCAGATTGGTGCCATTGAACTGTGTTCCACTCATCTTTTCCTTCCACCCATAACACCAATAACTTTTTATCTGTCTGTATGCATGTGAAGGAGTTTAAAGGGGGATTAGAGTTTCAACTAATAGAATTATATGTTGATGGCTCATAGTTTTGTTTACCTTTGGCTAAAATACATTCATTTGTAATAAACAGTAGGTCTTCTTAAGTGTAAGAACTTGATCAGTGTTTTCTGTTAACCTGACTACCAGAAAAGTAAATTGGGAACTTTGCATATTTTGATTAGATCATTAACTTTGTGATGGACCCAGGTGTACTGAGCTTTGATAACCTGTACTCTTTCCCAACTGAAAATAACAAATTCTGGAGATCACAGAGGGCTAGGCAGCATCCATGGAGAGAGAGCAAGCTAACATTTCAAATCCAAATGCCTCTTCATCACAGAGAGCTGAAGTGAAGTGTGGAGGGGGCAGCATTTATGCTATAGCCAGAGGAGGGGTGGGGGGTTATGGAGTGCTGGAGGAGAAAAGATGTTAATTCAGATTAAGTGATCGGAATGTGAGAATGCCAGAACAATGGTGTGTCTAACTGCCAGACTTGAAAGATCAGACAGTCCCTCTGGGCCAGCTATGGGAAGGTCGGGGTCATGCGTATGCACAGACCGGGGGTGTCCTGCAAAGCAGTCACCGACTCTCTGTTCAGTTTCTCCAAAGTAGAGTAGGCCACATCAGGTACAGTGAATACAGTATACACAATGGGAGGAGGTACAGGTGAAATGCTGCTTCACCTGGAAAGTTTGGTTAGGCTCATGTTTGGTGAGCAGGGAGGAGGTGAAGGGCAGGTGTTGCACCATCTGTGGTTACAAGGGAAGGTGCCGAGGGAAGGGGGTTATGGTGTTAGTGGTCGATAAATGGATGAGGGTGTCCCAGAGGGAATGACCCCTGTGAAATGCAGACAGCGGGAGTGAAGGGAAGATGTGTTTGGTGGTGGCGTTCTGTTGGAATTGTCTGAAATGGCGGAGAATGAATCTTTGAATGCGGAGGCTGGTGGGATGAAAAGTGAGGACAAGGGGGACTTGATCACGCTGTTGAGAGTGATGGGAAGGGGTAAGGGCAGAAGCACGGGTGGTTGAGGGCCCTGTTAACCGCAGTGGGTGGAAAACCACGATTATGGAAGAAGCAAGCCATGTCAGTAGCGTTGTTTTGGAAGGTTGCATCATCCAAATCGATGTGATGTAGGCGAAGGAACTGGGAGGATGGAGTGGAGTCCTTGCAGGACGTGGGTTATGAAGAGCTGTCATGAAAGTAGCTATGGGAGTCAGTGGCTTTGTAGTGGATGGCAGTGGACAGTTTATTTCCTGAAATCGTTGACAGAAAGGTCAAGGAAAGGAAGGGAAATAGACAATGTGAAAGTTATAGAGGAGTGGAAATTGGAGGCAAAATGAACAAATTTTAAAGTCCTGGCAGGAGCATAAAGTGGCACTGAAGCAGTTGATGTACCGAGAAAAGAGTTGTGGGAGGGGGCCAGTGTAGGACTGGAACAAGGATTGTTCTACATAGACCATAAAGAGGCAGACAATAACTGGGACCTATGTGGGTGCCCATAGCCACTTTTTTGACTTGGCAGAAGTGAGATGAATTAAAGGAGAAATTGTTCAGTGAGAGAACAAGTTTAGCCAGGCGGAGGAGAGTGGTGATGGACTGGGATTGCTCAGGCATCTGGTTGAGAAAGAAGCTGAGAGTTCATAGACTGTCCTAGTGGGGAATGGAGGTCTAGAGGGATTGGACATCCATGGTAAATAAGGGGCAGTTAGGGCAGGGAAATGGAAACTGTCAATATGGTGGAGGGCATCAGAGGAATCGTTGATGTAGGTGGACGGAGTGTGGACAAGTGGAGGGAAGGTAGGAGGAAATGAACTCAGTGGGGCAGGAACAGGCTGATATGATGGGCCTACTGGGGCAGTGTGGTTAGTGGATTTTGGAAAGGAGGTACAAGCGAGCTGTCCAGGGTTAGGAGACTATAAGGTTGGAAGCAATGGGGGGATGATCTCCAGAGTTAATGAGGTTGGTGACAATCCTGGCAATAATGGCTGATGTTCAGATGAGGGGTCATGGTCCGGGGGCAGTAGGAAGAAGTGTCCAAGAGTTGGCATTGAGCCTCCACAAGGTAGAGACCAGCGTGCCAGATTACAACGGGGCCACCTTTGTCGGTGGGTTTGATAACAAAGTTCGGGTTGGAGCTGAGAGAGCGAAGTACAGCAATTTCAGAAGGGGACAGGTTAGAGTGGGTGAGAGGAGCAAAGAAATTGAAATCGCTGATGTTCACATTGATAGTTTTCAACGAAGAAATCGAGGGCAGGTAAGAGGCCGGGGAAGGGGTCCAATTGGAGGGTAAATACTGGAGGTGGGTAAAGGATTCAGTGGAATGGGGAATGGGGGAGTCCTGCACAAAGAAGTGAGCGCAGAGACAGATGCGGAGGAAAAACCGTTCAATGTCATGGCCAGTCTGAAATTCATTATTGTGGGGGCATAAGCGTACGAAGCTGAGTCTTTTACCGAGAACAGTACATTCAGCCCCCGAGAGGGGGGAAGGTCAGGAGGTATGGTGAAAACACAGCAAAGGCTGGCATTGGCGGGAGTGACTTCAGGGGGACAGAAAGTGATGTCATCTGAGGGCTGGGAAAGGGTGGGTGCTAAGAGGTGGCCTGCAGGACGAATGCTGGAGTCGATAGGTTGCTGGCCCCCTTGTCCTCACTTTTCATCCGACCAGCCTCTGAATTCAAAGGATCATTCTCCACCATCTCAGACAACTCCAGCAGAATGCCACCACCAAAGACATTTTCCCTTCACTCCCTCTCTCTGCATTTCACCGGGACCATTCCCTCCAGAACACAATAACATATGCCTAGGAAGGCGATGGCCTAGTCTTACTATTGCTGGACTATTAATCCAGAAACCCAGCTAATGTTCTGGGGACCCAGGTTCAAATCCCACTACGGCAATTCAATAATTAAAAAAAAAAATCATTGCCAATAGTCAGGAAAATCCCATTTATTTCACTAATGTCCTTCAGGGGAGGAAATCTGCCACCCTTACCTGGTCTGGCCTACATGTGAATTTAGACCCACAGCAATGTGGTTGACTCTCAGTTGCCCTCTGAAATGGCCTAGCAAGCCTCTCAGTTGTACCAATTGCTACGAAGTCTCAAAGAAATGATACAAGACGGAACACCTGACATCGAAGTTGGCACCGTAAAAGACAATGGCAGAAATAGCCCTGTCGAACCTGCAAAGTCCTCCTCACTAACATCTGGGGGTTAGTGCCAACATTGGGAGAGCTGTCTCACAGATTAGTCAAGCAACAGCCTGATATAGTCATACTCATGGAATCACACCTTACAGACAATGTCCCAGACACCACCATCACCATCCCTGGATATGTCCTGTCCCACCGGCAGGACAGACCCAGTAGAGGGGGCACGGTGGTATACAGTCAGGAGGGTGTTGCTCTGGGAGTCCTCAACATTGACTCCAGACCCCATGAAGTCTCATGGCTTCAGGTTAAACATGGGCAAGGAAATCTCCTGCTGATTACCACATACCGTCCTCCCTCAGATGATGAATCAGTACTCCTCAATGTTGAGCAACACTTGGAGGAAGCACTGAGGATGGCAAGGGCACAAAATGTACTCTGGGTGGGGGATTTCATTGTTCACCACCAAAAGTGGTTTGGCAGCAGTATTACTGATCAAGCTGGTTGGATCCTGAAGGACATAGTTGCTAGACTGGGTCTGCGGCAGGTGGTGAGGGAACCAACAAGAGGGAAAAACATACTTGACATCATCGTTATTAATCTGCCAGCTGCAGTTGCATCTGTCCATGACAGTATCGGTAAGAGTGCCGTTGCACAGTCCTTGTGGAGACAACGTCCCACCTTCACATTGAGAACAACCTCCATCATGTTGTGTGGCACTATCACCATGCTAAATGGGACAGACTTCGCACAGATCTAGCAACTCAAGACTGGGCATCCATGAGGCGCTGTGGGCCATCAACACCTGCAGAATTGTACTCCAGCACAATCTGTAACCTCATGGCCCGGCATATCCCCCACTCAACCATTACCATCAAGCCAGGGGATCAATCCTGATTCAATGGAGAGTGCAGGAGGGCATGCCAGGAGCAGCACCAGGCAGACCTGAAGATGAAGTATCAACCTGGTGAAGTCACCAAACAGGACTACTTGCACACCAAACAGCGAAAGCAGCAAGTAATAGTCAGAACTAAGCAGTCCCACAACCAATGGATCAGATCTAAGCTCTGCAGTCCTGCCACATCCAGTTGTGAATGGTGATGGACAACTAAACAACTCACTGGAGGATCCGAGACAACAAGGTGCAGGGCTGGATGAACACAGCAG
>NC_063349.1:55871903-55928507 GCF_021869965.1 Rhincodon typus
TATCCCCATCCTCAATGATGGAAGAGCCCAGCACATCAGTGCAAAAGATAAGGCTAAAGCTTTCACAGCAATCTTCAGCCAGAAGTGCTGAGTGAATGATCCATCTCGGCCTCTTCCAGTGGTCCCCAGCATTACAGATACCAGTCTCCAGCCAATTTGATTCACTCCACGTGATATCAAGAAATGGTTGGATATACTGGATACTGCACAGGCAATGGGCCCTGACAAAATTCCAGCAATAATTCTGATGACTTATGCTCCAGAACTTGCCATTCCCCTAGCCAAGCTGTTCCAGTACAGTTACAACACTGGTATATATTCGACAATGTGGAAAATTGCCCAAGTATGTCCTGCACACAAAAAGCAGGACAAATCCAATCTGGCCAATTACCGCCCCATCAGTGTCCTCTCAATCATCAGTAAAGTGATGGAAGGTGTCAGTAACAGTGCTATCAAGCAGCACCTGCTCAGCAATAACCTGCTCAGTGACGCCCAGTTCGGGCTCCGCCAGGGCCACTCAGCTCCTGATCTCATTACAGCCTGGGATTCAAACATGTGCAAAAGAGCTGAATTCCAGAGGTGAGATGAGAGTGACAGCCCTTGGCATCAAGGCTGCATTTGACCGAGTGTAGCATCAAGGAGCCCTGGCAAAACTGGAATCAATGGGTATCAGGGGGCAAACTCTCCGGTGGTTGGAGCCATGCCTGACACATAGGAAGATGGTCGTGGTTGTTGCAGGTCAATCATCTCAGCTCCAGGATATCTCTGTAGGAGTTCCTGAGGGTAGTGTCCTAGGCCCAACCATCTTCAGCTGCTTTATTAATGACCTTCCCTCCATCATAAGGTCAGAGGTGGGGATGTTCACCGATGATTGCACAATGTTCAGCACCATTCACGACTCCTCAGACACTGAAGCAGTCCGTATTCAAATGCAACAAGATTTGAACAATATCTAGGCTTGGGCTAACAAATGGCAAGTGACATTCGCGCCACACAAATGCCAGGTTATGATCGTCACCAACAAGAGACAATCTAACCACCGCCCCTTGACACTCAATGGTGTTACCATCACTGAATCCCCCACTATCAACATCCTGGGGATTATCATTGACCAGAAACTCAACTGGACTCACCACATAGACACAACGGCTACAAGGCTGGGTCAGAGGCTGGGAATACTGTGGTGAGTAACTCACCTCCTGACTCCTCAAAGCCTGTCCACCACCTAAAAGGCACAAGTCAGGAGTGTGATGGAATACTCCCCACTTGGTGCAGCCTTAACAACATCCAAGAAACTTGACACCATCCAGGACAAAGCAGCCCACTTGATTAACACTGCATCCACAAGCATCCACTCCCTCCACCACCGACGCTCAGTAGCAGCAGTGTGTACTATCTACAAGACAAACTGCAGAAATTCACCAAAGATCCTCAGGCAGCACCTTCCAACCCACAACCACTTCCATCTAGAAGGACAAGGGCAGCAGATACCTGGGAACACCACCCCCTGCAAGTTCCCCTCCAAGTCACTCATCATCCTGACTTGGAAATATATCGCCATTCCTTCACTGTCGCTAGGTTGAAATCCTGGAATTCCCTCCCTAAGGGCATTGTGGGTCAGCCTACACCTAGTGAACTGCAGCGGTTCAAGAAGGCAGCTCACCACCACCTTCTCAAGAGCAACTAGGGATGGGCAATAAATGCTGGCCCAGCCAGTGATGCCCACATTCCACAAATGAATAGAAAAAAAAACCCTAGTCCATTCACCAACCACTAACAACATCACCTTCTTCCCATGGCACCTTCCCATGGACTCGCAGAAGGTGCAACACCTGCCCCTTCACCCCCTCCCTGCTCACTATCCAAGAGCCTAAACAATCTTTCCAGGTGAAGCAGCATTTCACCTGTACCTCCTCCAATCTTGTGTGTTGTAATCGCTGCAGCCAATATGGCCTACTCTACAATGGAGAAACTAAACGCAGACTCGGTGAACACTTTGCAGAACACCCCTGGTCTGTGAACAAGCATGACTCTGACCTTCCTGTAGCTGATCATTTTAACACAGCACCAGCTTACATGCCTACATGTCTGTCCTCGGCATGCTGCAAATCTCCAGCAAATCACAGTGCAAACTGGAGGAACAACATCTCATCTTCAGACTAGGCAGAATATTGAGTTCAACACCTTCAAATTGTGAACAAAATCCCATTTCTGCCCTTTATTTTAGCTTTACTTGTTACATTCTCTGTCATAATATCCTCTCTCCCCTCCGCCCACCCTAGTGGGACTGACTGTTCTTTCAAGTCTGGCAGTTAGACGCACCATTGTTCTACCTTTCTCACATTGTGATCACTTAATCTGAACTATCAACATCTTTGCTCCATCAGCACTCTATAGTCTCCCCACACCCTTTCCCAACGAGAGCATAAATGCTGCCCCCTTCACACTTCACTTCAGCTCTGATGAAGAGTCATCTAACTTCGAAATGTTAGCTTGCTCTCTCCATGAATGCTGTCTGACCCACTGTGATTTCCAGTGTCTTCAGTAATTTGCTCCTCTATTGTGCTGTTTCCTGAGGTGGTCATAACAAGAAATTGTGGGTCTTGGCCAAGATTATTGTGAAACAGATGCAATGAGGATATGGATGTGGTGTGATTAAGTGATAATGGTTTGTATAAGAGACTCCTCTTTCTTCTGAACTCCGCTGAATACAATCCTAACTGACTCAACCTCTCCTCATATGCATCCTTTGGTGGGATGGCAGTGGAGAGTGGAAGCAGCTTGTATGATCAGCAATGTTTGTGTATCATAGAGTGCAGATTCCAACCATTCAGCTCATCGTTCCTGTGAAAGACCTTTCAAGGAGCTGTCCTCTTGTCCAACCTTCCACTGCTCATTCCCAAGATTTGTGAAGACAACCTCATTTTTTTTCTCCTTATTTTGGATTGAAGGCCAAAGAGGGGAAACAGGCTGCTGATTATATTCTGAAATCCAAGCTCACAGATGTCCACACCAGCACCAGTAAATTGTAAAATTCATCTGATTATTGTGAAGAATTACATGATTTGGCTAAAATAATTTTCCATGCAACCAATCCTGATTTATTCCCAGTAATTAAATGCCAAATTTCTACTGTTTAGTTTGGCAGTTATGGCCTAAATGATAATGCACCATAACTAATCCTCACATCTATCTCATTTACAGCAATTCAAGTTATGCAGAAAGGGTTGGAAAAATGAGGGTTGTTGGAGCTGTACTCATCCTGGGAGGTAGGGAGTATTCCATCACAGTCCTGGCTTATGCTGGGTAGATGTGAAAAAGCTTTGGGGAGTCAGGAGGTGAGTTATAATCACAGTAGAATTCCCGTTCCTGTAAAATCAAAGGATCCCCAGTGTGGAACTGTGTGGAAACAGGCCATTCGACCCATTGAGTCTACATTGACTCTCCAAAGAGCATCCTACCCAGACCCACCTCCCTACCGTATCCCTGTAACTCTGCATTTCCCATGGCTAATCCACCTAACCTACACATCCCTGGACACTATGAGCAATTTAGCATGGCCAACCCACCTAACCTGTACATCCTTAGACTGTTGGAGGAAACTGGAGCACCTGGGGGAAACCCATGCAGACACAGGGAGAATGTGCAAACTCTACACAGACAGTCACCTGAAGGTGGAATAGTATTTATGTCAATAGTCCTCTGTATTAAGCCATCAGTCACATTATAACAGTTAATACACAGTGCTGAATACAGCTGAGCACAAACTTACTCCAGTTTGGTAATTTTCCGGGCCAGGCTAACCATCACTGCAAACAGCTGGAAATTGGCGAAGCCTTCGATGAAGTGGCAGTCCAGGCTCTCCAGTATCTGAAGGAACAATGTAACAGTCGAAAATACTGCAATCAGGGGAGAACCAATATAAAAACACATATCTACCCAGGAAAAATACAATAGAAATTCAATGAATAAGGCCTGGTACTGCATATTGTTTTAAATTTAGTCAAAGCGAATGGGCGTTACCAGCTAATCCATGTTTTATTATCCTTCTGTGTTGTATTTCTGAATGTGGTGGTGAGCTGCCTTCTTGACCTGCTGATGCTCATGTGGCGTAGGTGTGTCCATTGGGCTGCTAGGAAGGGCATTCGCAGAATATTGACCCAGCAACTGCAAATATATTTCGATGGATGGTGAGTGATTTGCAGGAGAACTTACAGGGGGTAGTGCTCCCATGTATCTGCTTCTATAGAGTCATACAGCATGGAAACAGACGCTTCGGCCGAACTCATTTATGCTGATCAAGTTTCCCAATCTAAACCAGACTTATTTACCCGTATTTGGCCCGTATTCCTCTTAGCCTTTCCTATACATGTACCTGTCCAAATGTCTTTTAAATGTTGTAACTGTACCTGCATCTATCACCTCCTCTGGCAGTTCATTCCATATATGCACCACCCTCTGTGTGAAAAAGTTGCCCCTCAGCTCCCGTTTAAGTCTTTCTCCTCTCACATTAAAATTATGCCCTCTTAGGGAAAATATCTTTGCTATTCACCTTATCTATGCCCCTCATGATTTTATTTTTTTTTATTCATTAACGGAATGGGGGCTTTGCTGGCTAGGCAGCATTTATTGCCCAGAGGGCAGTTGAAAGTCAACCACATTGCTGTGGGTCTGGAGTCACATGTAGGCCAGACCAGGTAAGGATGGCAGCTTCCCTCCCTAAAGGACATTAGTGAACCAGAGATAGTAGGAACTGCAGATGCTGGAGAATCCGAGACAACAAGGTGCAGAGGTGGATGAACACAGCAGGTTAAGCAGCATCATAGGAGCAGCTTAGCCTGCTGTGTTCATCCGGCTCTGCACATTAGTGAACCAGATGGGTTTTTCCCCGACAATCAATAATGATTTCATGGTCATCGTTAGATTCTTAATTCCAGATATTTTATTGAATTCAAATTCCACCATCTGCCGTGATCGGATTTGAACCTGGGTCCCCAGAATGTTATTTAGGTCTCTGGATTAACAGTTCAGCAATGATACCACGAGGCCATCGCCTCCTGCAGTTTATAAAACTCTACAAGGTCACCCCTCAACCTCCTACACTCCAGTGGAGAAAGTCAGCCTATCCAGCCTCTCCTTATAACTCAAACCCTCCAGTCCTGATGACATCATTAGAATTTTATTCTGAACTCCCTTCAATTTAATAGTATCTTTCCTATAGCAAGGCAACCAGAACTAGACACAATACTCCAAAATGGCCTCACCAACGTCCTGTGCAGAGGTTGCAGGTTTGGAAGCTGCTATCAGGAGCCTTGGTAGGTTGTTGCAGCATATCTTGTAGATGGTATACACTGCTTCCACTGTGCATTGGTTAAGGGAGTGAATTTTGAAGGTGGTGGATGAGGTGCCAATCAAGCAGGCTGCTTTGCCCTGGATGGTGTCTGAAATCATTCCACAGAGGCCGGAATCCCGTCAATATGTCCCCCTTTATTAACACATGGAGAGTCCTTGACACTGATTAAGCTTCCTCAGAGCCAGCTGTCAGAGTGAGCAGGATGTCTGACACGCCTGTTCTTATCTGTCAGCCAGGGCTCCCTGATTGGACCAGGTTTACAGCCCCAATCATATTTTATGAGGTCCTCCTGGCTGACCTCATTACAACCACCACAGTGTCTAGCTTTTTGAGTGTTTCTGGAGATGTGCCTGTCCAGGAAAGTGGGGCTTATTCCATCAAACTCCTGATTTATCTGCACAGAGATGCCATAATCAAATGTGGCTCCAGAACCTAAGCAACCCTAAGAAACTAAGCAACATTCACAGACTGAGGTTTGCCAGGAATAAAATTAAAAGCTTTAAATGTGATGTATCAGACTGAATTATACATTTGAAGTTTCAAAGTATTCAAGTTAATTCAGAGGTGTCCCAACTATGACCGTTAGGCTATTGAAACACATGAGCAATGGGCTGTAGCTTGATAGTTAGGTGTCTGTCCAAATGAGCAGAGAATACACTGTGACTAGGATGGACATCACTTCCAGAGTGAATATCCTCTGTTGTGGATGTGGAAGCAATTCCAAAACTGGAGTGTCCTCTCCAGAAGTGAGTAAATAATTTGGAGATCCTGAAAAGCCCAAAAATCAGGAAACCCCAGCCCCATGCTACTCCAGGTCCATAGTCAAGAAATTTAATCCCATTTCTGTACTGCCTTGTTCAGGTGGAACATTATGGACCTGGAGGTTTTGTTGAAAGAAAGATATGCTGTCAAAGATCTTCATTTGTGCATAAGGACTGATGCAAGAGTATCAAGTTTCAAAGGGAACAATAATTTATATTGCACGAGAAACAGGGTGCTGAGAGTGGACTATGACAGGTTAACATATCAGCATGAAGAATGCACCAGGGACAGCTAATATAAAGCTTTTGTTGTAATTCAAGGAAAGCAAGTTGACTCTGATTGGTTGATACACGGGGAATGTGCAAGGGAACAATATTTCCCCCAGGTTTTTGTTTAATTGAGAAGGTGCAATAACCTGGGACAAACTCCTCCTGCCTGGGTCCTGTGCAAACATAAGACAGCAGGCATTTTGAGCCTGACTAATAATTATAAATTGGTTGCTAATATAATTCTTAACAGACCCAAAATTGAGTAAAATATGGAGTAAAAGAGGCATAAAAATGAAGATTGTGTAGCGACACTAAATTGTGCATTATTTTCCAGCTAGCTGCCCCTGTTTATAAATGGCATTAACGAGCCTCCCTAAACCCAGATTGCCTTAGGCAGGCCCTACACCTGCCAACGTGCTGGAAGTACACAAAGACGGAAACGTGCATTAATATGGACCCATCGCAGATAGGGCCTTGTAAGGTACAATTCTGCATCAAGAAAAGGGGAAACCGAGAAAGCAGGTGAAAGTCTCCATGATTACGGAAAGCAAAACATTCTCAGCAGCTGATTATACAATTACCCTGTAAATATAAATTTCTTCAGAGTCAGTGAGTGTCTCAAATGTGACCATTTCTTTCAGAGCCATTATTACTTCAACACAAGTCAAGTAGCCGTCATTATCTTTATCCACCTGCAAGGCAATTGAGAAACAACAAAGGGAGTCAGTAAGGAGTCTTAACCAGAAATAGATGGAATCAACCAAGCAGTATCTGCACAAATAACAAGAGAAGTACAATAGTTAACTACATCGTCATATTACATCATCACCTCCTGAGTGAAGAAATCGCTCCTCATCGCAGTTCTAAATGGAACTGCCCCTTAATTGGAGACTGCATTCTCTGGTTCCCACTGCCATCTCTAGCCCAAGGGATACACCCCTTCCTGTATCCATCCTATAAGAATTCTGCATTAAAAACAAAGAATTGTGGACGATGAAGATCTAAAATAAAACCAGAAATTGCTGCAGAAAGCCAGTATGTCTGGCATCTTCTGTGGAGAAAGAAACAGAGTTTGTGTTTTAACACCAGTGACCCTTCTTCAGAATACTAAAGAATTTTGTAAGTTTCCATGAGATCACCTCTGACTCCTCGAAACTCCAGGAACTGCAAACCCATGAAATTTGTGCCAGGCAAAAAGAGTTATCAGCTCATCTTTCTGCTGTTGTCCCACAGCTCTGTAGGGTACAGATCCCTACTCATTGTGGGTGTTTTTTCTCTCCATTTCAATCTGGAATTTCCTCCGTAAACTCTTCCACTTCTCTTTCTCCTCCTTCAAGAAACTCTTTAAAAGCTATCACCAGGTCAAATATAAAACTTGATGTCAAGTTTTGTTTGAGAGAGCACCTATGTAGTACTGTAATGATACTGTGACTTTACAAAGTGTATTTTGTCCTGGTCTTTTTTTTGAAGAGGGATCTTAAGTCAGAGGTGTCAAGTCATCTATTGAAAACTCATAAGGTAAACAGCTTGTTAAGCCTTGGGTATTTTTTTAAAAATTGGACCAATAGAAACAGCCTGAATGTGTGCGGCAAGCTCCCATAGAACCAGGATTTTAAATTTTAGTTTTTCAGTAGGAGTCACTGGGTTTTGAAGCTGGGTTTGGAAGCTGCAGTACATCTTGTCCTGCTGCTTTCTATCTCTCAGAGTTTTCTCTTGATGTTTTTCCTCCTGAACTAGAGAATTATGTGAGACAATCTATTTTACTGAATTTGCCTTTGCCAAGTGTGTGTATAGGATGTCACTATATTGGAATAGTTACTGTTTAGTAGTAAAATAATTTATCATTCTGTTAAGTTTTCCAACATTAAGTTATTCCAATGTCTTCTTTATTTTGTTGTATTTTAACCATAGTGTATGAATAAAATTTCAAAAGCTTCAATTTGGTAGCTTAACCAATTGAATTGCATTTGGAACTCAATGTCTGGCACTTGCCTTTAAAATAAGAAAAAGTTAGGGTTTAGGCTATCTTCTTAATATATTTTGAGGGGTCTGGTCTGGTCTGTAACAAGTACCTTGGAATGTTTTACAAGCTAGAATCTCTTCTCTAACTGTAAGTTGTTGTCGTAGATATGATCAGAGGGGGAGATTTGAACCGGACACTGAGCTGGATGTTACTTGCACTGGTCTGTCTATCGTTGTTAGAGGAGAACACAACTTACCTCTTTAAACTTCTTTTTGTACAGTGCCAACTCCTCACGATTGAAAATGCAATATTTCTCCAAAAAGTTAACTGGAAGGTAAAGAGAAAGAATCATGAGTTGGGGAATCTGCCAATGTCGTCAATCCCAAACAATGGAATTCCTCAGTATTTACAAAATGCTCAAACATAAATGAACATTTCAAAAGCTGTTACTTCACCAATAACAGGAGCAGAGTCAGTCAAACTCTACTTCAGCACACTATTGACATGTTGGCAAATGACAATTCTCATTTTGAGAGTCTGTTCTTCCAGAGAGACCTTGAATGAGGAAGCGAGGAGAATGTGTTGGCTGGTTTTGAAGACGGTGGTGGAAAAATAGTTTCCATTAGATTCCCAGCTGCCTTTCTACGTTCAGATAACACTGACAATGCCTTAACTCAGATTATAAACCCAAAGAAGCATCCAGTACCAGAAACATAAAATGATAATGCACAGAAAAAGGCCATTTGGCCCATTGATCATGCACCAGTTCTTTCTTTTATACCCAGAAGTGCTATCACAGACAACCAGGTGGGTTTTCCCACTATCAAATCATCTAGGCAATTTTAACGTATTAACCACCACCACTAAATCACCCAATTGTTCAATTTACACACAGAGCCCATTCAGGACAAATGCAATTATATGAAAGATGAGGAAAATGTAGGGAGAGAGGGAAAGGGGAAGAGGTGGAGAAGGCTAAATCCAAATGGAGTTAGAAGGAGAGATAAGGCACTCTACCCACTGCAGTGCCCACTTTTCTTTTAAAGTATTGGTGGACACTGAGGGTCTCCTCTCCAATGACACTTGGCACAAAAGTAGACGCAGAAGATGGGCAGACAATTGTCAACTATGACCCACTCCAATGCCTACTGCCTGGACCTGTTAATGGTCAACTTGGCCACACCCAGGAGTAGATCCAGGAGGAGGTCCTTTGTTCCAGTTCCTTGTAAATGTGATCAATTGGTTCTATTCTCACCCACTCTTTCCACTTCTCAACAACTTAGTGAATTCCCTTTGAAAGTTCCTATTGAACCTGTTTCCATCACCCTTTCAAACAATAGATGATAAGAACTCAATTAGGATTTACTGCTAAAGGAATGCAGCACAAGAGTGGGAAATTGTTATTATGATTGTGGAATGCGCTGGTGTTTTTGCATCCAGAGTACTGTGTACCACTTTGGTCCATTACTTAAGAAAGGAGGCAATTGCATTGGAGGCAGATCAGAGAAAGCTTGCTAGATTAATCCCAGAGATGAAAGGCTTGTCTTATGAAGAAAGTTTGAACAGTTTAGGCTAGAGTTTAGAAGTATGAGAGGAGGTCTAATTGAGGAATATAAGATGCTAGAGGGGATTTTAAAAAGTACACATTTCCTCATATGAGGCAATCTAGAATGATAAGGCAGAGTTTTAGGATAAGGGGTGCCAAAAGAGGAATTACTTTCCTCATAGGGTTGGGTGGCATTCACTATCCCAGAGTGTGATGGTTTCTGGGACATTGAATAAATTTACAGAGGAGATAGACAGGTTTTCAATTAGTAACAGGTTTAAAGGTGATGGGGAATGGGCAGGAAAGTGGATTTGAGACCGAGGTGATGCACCATGATTAATTAGCGGAACAGGCTCACAGGGCTGAATAGCTTCCTCCTGCTCCTGGTTCATATGTTCACTGTCAAACTTGCTTCCACATTTCTCCTCCAATTGTTTTACCGTCAAACTGTGCCCTCTAGGCTCTGGCACTTGAATCAGTCTCTACTTATTTACTGTCAAAACCCCCCATGATCTTTGAACACTCAATTAAATATCTCCTCAAACTTTTCTTCTCTAGGGAGGAGAACATTAAAGGAACCCATTTTACTGATGACAACTAACATCCAAGAATCACTAAATGGACTGTAATAATTGTTGGCCCATCATGTGGAGGCAGCAGGGTCATGAAATTGTCTTAAAGTGAAAGCGTCATATTCCCTATTAGACCACCATGGGGTCATCAGTACCTTAAAGTTTAAAGACTGAAATTTGCTTTTGTGTAAGTCAGCAGCTCAAGCTGAAAGAAAACAAAAAGATCCTACCTTTAAAGAAATAGGTTCCATTTAAAGCTACACAGTCTACGAAAGTTTCCTACTTCATTACAACAGTGCTCCAGCCCATGCGTACAGCGAGCAGGCCAGTCGGCTGAGACACTTGCTTTCCATTCAATCCCTCACTCTGGCCCCTGCTTCTAATTCAGGGACAGCTGGCAAAAGATGATGAAAATGTTTGTAATCAATTGAGAGTCACTGACTCCATTTCTTTCATATAATAGAAAGCTTTTGTATTTTGTTCCAAGGGACTGGCCGCCTTATCAGTTCACCCGGTTACTTTTATTTTAATCTTTCTGCGTTTGCTCACAAATCCTCCTGGATTTATTGCAGATGCAACCAGCCCAGTGAAAATAATCGTACAAGCGAAGGGACTCGTCAACTCCTGGCTAGAATACTGAATGATTCCAATGGGAAATTAACCAGACAAAAGAGGCACTGGGCTGATAAATGAAGAGAGCTTCATTACTATGGTGCTCTGACAAGCTTAACACTCTTAATGTCTGTTTGGCAAAACCTCATGACAAATATTACAAGTCATTGTAAGTTGTAGTGGTTCTGTTGCTAGACAATATTTCTAGACCATGTAGATTCAACTTGCAACTGTAGTTTGAGAACTTGAATTTAGTTCATAATTTCAGGAAAAGGGACTTAGAAATAATTTGTCATTATCTGGAAAACAATACTGATTCAATATTGCCCTCTATATAAGGGAATGTGCTGGATTTATTCAGTATGAGCCTATATGTGACACAAGTCCCACACTAACAAAGAGAACCCTTAGCTGATCTCTGAAATGGTCAAGGAAGCCACTCAGTAGGATCAGCATTTTTTTTTTATTTACAGATATGGATGTCTCTGGCTGGACCAGCATTTATTGTCCATCCCAAGCTGTCCTTGAGAAGGTGGTGGTGAGCTGCGTTATTGAACTGCTACAGTCCACATCTGTGGGTGGACCCACAAGGATGGATATTAGGATGGATATTCACCATTGTGTCATTTTTTAAAGTCAGGATCGTGACAGGAATTTGCAGGTGGTATTCCCATGAATCTTCTAGATGGAAGTGGTCATGGGTATGGAAGGTGAAGTGCTGTAGTGGATCTTGTAAATGAGACACACTGTTGCCAACTTGTAGTGAAGGGAATGGATATTGAAGATCTACTTGTGGTGCTGATCAGGCGGGATGCTTTGTCCTGGACGATATCGAGCTTCTTGAATGTTGTTAGTGCTGCACCCATCCAGGCAAATGGGGAGCATTCCAACAGCCCAAACCTGAATGTCGTCCAATCTTTGCCACATTGAGAGAGACTGCACTTAAAAAACTTGCTGGTGGGCCAGGCACAAACTCAGAAATTATGTTTAACTGAGTAATGTTTCTGCAGAGAGTGGGAGCCTGTGGAATTCTCTGTAACAGAAACAATCGAGGCCAAAACATTGAATGTTTTCAAGAAGGAATTAGATTTGTGAATCATGGAATCATACAGCCTTTGGCCCATTGAGTCTGCACAGACAAAGACAGCTGTTCACACGAGTCCTATACTCCAGCACTTGATCCATGGCCTTGAATGTTATGACATTCCAAGTGCTCATCCAAGTACTTTTTAAAGGTCGTGAGGTTTCCCACCTCAATTACCTGTCCAGGCAGTGCATTCCAGACACCACCACCCTCTGGTTGAAAATATTTTCCTCAAATCCCCTCTGAACTTCCTGCCTATCAACTTAAAATTAACGCCCCCTCATTATTCAACCTTCAGCTGGGAAACAGCTGCTTTCTATCAACACTCACAATGCCCCTAATAATCTTAGACACCTCTATCAGATCTCCTCTCAGCTTTCTTTTCTCCAAAGAAAACAACCCAATCTTATCCAGCCTCTCTTCATCACCAAACTGCTCCATCCCAGGCAAAATCCTGGTGAGTCTCTTCTGCACCCTCTCCAGTGTAATCACATCCTTCCAATTGTGCAGCGACCAGAACTGCACACAATACTCCAGCTGTGGTCTAACCAAAATCCTGTACAGCTCCAATATAAACTCGCTGTTCTTATAATCTATGATTTTAATCTGTGACTGACAAAGGCAAGTATCCCATATGCCTTCTTGACTAAAAACTGAAAGAACTGGGGATGCTGTATATCAGGAACAAAAGCAGAAGTTGCTGGAAAATCTCAGCAGGTCTGGCACCATCTGTGAAGAAAAAATCAGAGTTAACGTTTCGGGTCCGGTGACCCTTCTTCAGAATGTTCAGTAGGCTCAAAGGGCCGAATGGCCTAATCCTGTTCTGAGTTGCTGGAAAAGCTCAGCAGGTCTGGCAGCATCTGTGAAGGAATAAAACAGAGTTAACGTTTCGGGTCCAGTGACCTTTCCTCCGAACTCTGTTTTTTCCTTCACAGATGCTGCCAGACCTGCTGAGCTTTTCCAGCAACTTTTACAGCATCCACAGATCTTTCGGTTTTTATGTAGATATTTTAAGTTTGGAAATGGGTGCTGTTGTGCCTCACAGAAAAACACAATAATTTATCTCAAGGCATCTAGAACATAGAAGGATGAGAGCAATGCTTCTGTTGTACAGACTTTATTTGAGACTCTATCTTGAGGAACCTCACACCTCAGGAAGGAGATAATGGCTTTGAAGTGGGAATGGAACAGAGTCACCAGAACAAAACTGAGGTTCAAAGACATACCATATGAGGACATGGTATATAAACATGCTTAGAATTCCTGCTGGTACTGAAGGTAGATCTGATCAAGGTGTTTAAAATATGATAAGCATTTAATAGTGTAGATGGCAAAACCTTCTTAATATTATGGAGAGATCAAGAACAATGTAATTACCTTGATAGAAGTGGTCCATGTCCAAATGCAATAAGACCTAGACAATATAGGCTTAAGCTGAAAAGTGGCAAGTGACACTCACCCCACACAAATGCCAGGCAATGACCATCTCAAGCAAGATAGTTCCAAACATCCACCCTTGACACTCAATGACATTACCAGCAGTGAATTCCCTACGATCAACATCCTGGGGGTTACCATTGTCTGGAAACGGATCTGGACTCACCATAAAAATACAGTGACTATAAGAGCAGATCAGAGACTAGGAATCCTGCAGCGAGTAACTCACCTTCTGACTCCCTGAAGCCTGTCCACGATCTACAAGGCACAAAAACAAAGTTGCTGGAAAAGCTCAGCAGGTCTGGCAACATCTGTGAAGAAAAAATCAGAGTTAATGTTTTGGGTCTGGCGACCCTGTTCTGTGGAAGGCTCACCAGACCTGAAACATTAACTCTGATTTTTTCTTCACAGATGCTGCCAGACCCGCTGAGCTTTTCCAGCAATTTTGTTTTTGTTCCTTGATTTACTGCATCCGCAGTTGTTTCAGTTTCTACAGGGCACAAGTCAGGAGTGTGATGGAATACTCCCCACTTGCCTGGATGGGTGCAGCTCCAATAATACTTAGGAAGCTTGACACCATCCAGGACAAAGCAGCCCGCTTGATTGGCATCATCTCCACAAGCATCCACATCCCTCCACCACCAACGCTCAGTAGCAGCAGTGAGTACTATCTACAGGATGTTCTGCAAAAATTCACCAAAGATCCTCAGACAGCACCTTCCAAAACCATGACCACTTCCATCTAGAAGGACAAGGGCAGTAGATATATGGGAATACCATCTTCTGCAAATTCCGCTTCAAAACCATCCTGACTTAGAAATATATCACCATTCCTATAATAGCGGCAACTAGAGATGGGTAATAAGTGCTGGTCCAGCTAGAGAGGTCCTTGAATTCATAACCTTCTGGCTCAGCTGAGAATGCAACCCACTGAGCCCTGGCTGACATTGAAGCAAAGAATAATTCTGCTCTCTCATTTCCTCACCCATGAGTAACAGATGTATAATTTACTTAATACAACAGTTTAGAAAAACTTTACAGTCATTGATACAAATGTTCAAGACCTGGGAGCACCCTTTCTGCTGCAAAGATGTTTATGATTTGTTTTTTTTTCTTGAATAAGGATCCTTTTATCAAAGTAAAACAGAAAACATCAATTAATGCCGCCATATTGTCTGAAATTGCCTCTATAGAATTTCTTGAAATTAATTCCTTGTCTCGTCTTTCGTCTCATTAGAATTCCTACAATGTTGTCCCTTTGTTCGTGTCATACACTGACTGAGATAAGCTTTGTATTCCAGGGCCACTAATGGTATGAAATTGCCAATTGTAGGTTTTACATTTTCAAACATACCTCTACAGGAGATTGACTTTATATAACACGCTTAGTAAAGCATACTTCAGCGTCTGTTCTCTCAATTCCAAAATCTGTGGATGCGCCTTTCAAAGCCATTTTAGAAATTATATATATATATATATATATATATATATATATAATACACACGAGATAGATATCGTTCTTAGAGTTAAAGGTATCAAAGGATTATTGGGAGGAAGCGGGTACAGGGTACTGAGTTGGGTGATCAATGATCTGCCATGATCATATTGAAAGGCAGAGCAGGCTCCAAGCACCATTTGACCTACTCTTGTTCCTATTTATAATGTTTCTGTGTACCACACTAGTGTGGGAGATAATGTGATCTCATTTAGTGACAGCTTCAGGTATCCTGTGTAGCTCTAGTTGAAATCATTCATCACAATGGGCTTGCATTCTGTACAGTTCCTTAGAGAAAGAAGCTAGTTGAAAAATGCTTTCATTATTCTGGGAACTATTCAATGTTGTCTTATTGAAATTATAGTCATATCCCAGATGGATATCTGGCTTGGTAGACCCTAACCTTTTTTTTAAACCCCATGGAGATCAGTTACTAAATAAAAACAGAAAGAACTACAGATACTGTATATCAGAAACGAAAACAGAAATTGCTGGAAAAGCTCAGCAGGTCTGGCAGCATCTGTGGAGAGAAAATAGAGTTAATGTTTCAGGTCAAGTGACCCTTCCACAGAATGCAGTTTTTAACTTTTTAACATAGAGGGTCGTGCGTGTATGGAATGAGCTGCCAGAGGAAGTGGTGGAGGCTGCTATTATTACAACATTTAAAAGGCATCTAGATGGGTACATGAATAGGAAAGGTTTAGAGGGATATGGGCCAAATGCTGGCAAATGGGACTAGATTAATTTAGGATATCTGATCAGCATGGACAAGTTGGGCTGAAGGGTCTGTTTCCATGCTGTACATCTCTATGATTCTATAGCTTTATGACTCTATCATCAGATCCAAAATAACCTGATCCCTGATTGGATCCACGACGTATTGTTCTGGGAGACTGCCCTGAAAATGAGCTAGAAATTCTTCATCATCGCTTCCTCTGTCAACCTGATTATCCTGAACTGATAATTCTCAACTCCACTTTCCAGCCTTTTCCCCATACCCCTTGATTTTCTTACTGATTAAAATCTGTCTAACAAAGCCTGTCTAATGAAGCCTTAAATATATGTAATTGCTCTTGTAATCATTTCAGCTTCTGGCATTTTCTTTTGGCTTTATGTCTATTTTGGATAATGTCTCTATTGAAAAGCTTCTGGATTGCGTTTCTTTGCTCTATAAATGTAAAATCCTGCTTAGAGCTGGAAATACTCCTTCACACACAGAGTAACCTGTTGCCGGGTAAATTGGACCTGACATTCCTTAAAATAGAGATGAACAAGGGAAGGTTAATCAATATGCTTAAAATTATGAAGGACTTTGATGAAGGGAAACAAGGAGAAGATTTATTTCACTGACAAGAGGATAGGTTTCGAAATTTAAAGCAATTGTGAAAAAGAAAGACTAAATTGGATCGTCTGAATGGCCTTTCCTGTAATTATTTGGAAGCGGTATCTCCCCATATAGGGAGGAGGGTGCAGGTAGCAGGTTTTCAAGGCTAGGTTGGAAGAAACAAGTGAGATATGTATCATTGTAGGTGGGGTGCTCCCAATTTGCATAGGGCTAAAGCCCCATCCCTCTCAGCTTCTAAGCAGATTTCTTAAAATAAAATGACCTGCCCAGTCTCGTCTGCTCATGCCAACCATTTCCTGGAGTGGGAAACATATTATTCTTGTCAATTGGCCTATTAACAAGCTCAATTGGACCATAATTATCAATTTCAAAATGGCAGGTAGGTCGCTGATTTTGACGCCTGCTCACCTGTCCTGTGATAGGTGACAAATGGGAATGTGTTGGCTTCATGTCCTATGCAGCCCTAGGTCTTTGTGTCAATGCTGGAAGCTGGTAGTCCACTGTGCCACCTGGAATACCGTCAAGGAGGTAAGAGGTTAACACTCACATGCGTGGTTAAGATTCCCTGTTTAATCCACTGATTCACTGAAGTGTTTGGTCGCTTGCCTATTAGCGTGTGATCCCATTAGTGCCAGCCATGGCTTAGTGAATGGCTAGTGATTCAGAAAATCATTGGTCCAGTCCAGAGCCTTTATCAAGGCTGACACTCCCAGACCAGTACTGAGGGAACGCTGTAGAGGTGGCATTATTGTGACAAGATGCTAAACTGAAAAATAAACCGAAAGAACTGCAGATGCTGTAAATCAGGAACAAAAACAGAAGTTGCTGGAAAATCTCAGCAGCATCTGTGAAGAAAAAAAAAATCAGTTAATGTTTCAGGTCCGGTGACCCTTCCTCAGAACAGATGATACTAAACTGACCTCCTTCTGGACTTCAGGGAGTACATTATGAGGAGAGAATACACAAATTAGGCCTGTTTTCTCTAGAATTTCAAAGGTTCAGGGCAATTTGATCAAAGTCTTCAAGGTGATAACAGGAAAAGTCAAGACAGATAAAGATAACTATTCCCACTGTTTGGGGATTCTAGAACTAGGGACATAGTCTGAGAATGAGGGCCAGACTGCTCAAGAGAGTCATAGAGCTGTACAGCACAGAAACAGACCCTTTGGTCCAACTCATTCATACTGACCAGATATCTAAATCAATCTAGTCCCATTTGCCAGCATTTCGCCCATATCCCGCTAAACCCCTCCTATTCATGTACCCATCCAAATGCCTTTTAAATGTTGTAATTCTACCAACCTCTACCACTTACTCTGGCAGCTCATTCCAAACACACATCACCCTCTGTGTGAAAAAATTGCCCCTTAGATCCCTTTTAAATCCGCTCTCACTTTAAACTTATAACCTCTAGTTTTGGATTTGGATACCCTGGGAAAAGACCTTGGCTATTCAATCTATCGATGCCCCTCATGATTTTATAACTTCTACACGGTCACCCCTCTGACGTTCTAGGGAAAATAGCCCTAGCCTATTCAGCCTCTCCCAATAGCTTGAACTCTCCAATCCTGGCAACATCCTTGTAAATCTTTTCTGAACCCTTTCAAGTTTCACAACATCCTTCCTATCAGGGAGACCAGAATTGAACGTAGTATTCCAAAAGTGGCCTAATCAATGTCCAATACAGCCACAACCTGACCTCCCAACTCCTATACTCAATGCACTGACCAATAAAGGCAAGCAACTGAATGTTTTTATGGCAAGGCTAGATAAATTTTTGAACAGTAAAGGAATTAAGGGCTATGGTGAGTGGGCGGGTACATGGAGCTGAGTCTCCAAAAGATCAGCCATGATCTTATTAAATGGCGGGGCCAGATGGCCTACTCCTGCTCCTAGTTCTTATGTTATGTTATACCAAATGCCTTCTTCACTATCCTATCTACCTGTGACTCTACTTTCGAGGAACGATGAACCTGTACTCCAAGATCTCTTTGCTTAGCAACACTGCCCAGGTCATTACTGTTCAGTGTACAAGTCCTGCCTTGATTTGCCTTCCCAAAATGCAGTACCTCATTTATCTAAATTAAACTCCATCCGCCACTCCTCAGCCCATTGGCCCATCTGATCAAGTTCCCATACTGCACTCTGAGGCAACCTTCTCGGCACAAAGGATAGTAGAGGTTTGGAACTCTCTTCCACAAACAGCAGTGAATGCTGATCAGTTGTTAATTTAAAATCTGAGGTAGATAAACTTTGGTTAAGCAAAGGCATTAATGGATATTCAGCCTGAGGCACGTTTATGGAATTAGGCCACAGATCAGCCTTGATCTCATTGAATGGCAGAACAGGTTTGAGGGACTGAATGGCCTACTCCTGTTCCTATGTTCATCTCTGGTAGAATGTAAACAATAACATGACACTATTTTGAAGAAGAACAAGAGAATGCTCCCTGGCCAATATTTATCTCTTTGTCAGCATTTCTGAAGCAGCTGATCTGGCCATCATTGCATTCACACATGTGGGATCCTGCTGTTTGCATGTTTAAAATATCTGTAATGGGATGGGAGCATGACTGGAAAGGCCTGCATTTGTTGCCCATCCTAACTGCCTTTAAACTGAATGATTCACTCAACCACTTCAGAGGGCAGTTATGAGTCAATGACATTGCTGTGGGCCTGGATTCACATGTAGATCAGGCCAGGTAAGGATGGCAGTTTCCTTCCTGGAAGGACATTAGTGAAATAGGTGAGTTTTTATGATGATAATAGTCATGGCCACTATGACTGAGATTCACTTTCAATTCCCGATGTTAATGATCGAATGTAAATTCCACCATCTGTTTCAGTGGCATGGCGGCTCAGTGGTTAGCACTGCTGCCTCACAGCGCCAGGGACCCGGGTTTGATTCCATCCTTGGGTGACTGTCTGTGAGGAGTTTGCACATTCTCCCCATGTCTGTGTGGGTTTCCTCCGGGTGCTCCGGTTTCCTCCCACAGTCCAAAGATGTGCAGGCTAGGTGGATTGACCATGCTAAATTGTCCCGTAGCGTACAGGGATGTGTAGCTTAGGTGGGTTGTAGGGGAATGGGTCTGGGTGGGATGCTCCAAGGGTCGATGTGGACTTGTTGGGCTTGTGGATGGTTAGTCCAGTGACATTACCACTATGTCACACGCTTGTAAATCTGGCTGGTGATTCTGCTACATTACAGCAGTGATTACACTGGGAAAGACACCTTGCTGGCTGGATCGAGCTCTGTAAATTTAGGATTAGCCCTTGTCTCCATCCACTTCTGTAGCAAATGGCTGCACCCATTCCCATTGCATGCTCCAACGCCAAGGCTGTGACATGTGGAATGACTGGTCCCTGGTTCAGTGAGTGCCCCTGCTCCATTGTTATTGTGGGTATGGCTCCAGCTGTGTGTACCTTTATAGCTGCAGACAGCCCTTCGCTTTTCTTTCTTAATCTTCCAAAAAGTAGAAAAAGAAAAAGCTGACAAGTTTTAACATCAGCTGTGGGTTTTTCTTTTCCTCTCTCTCTCTGTGGCCACTCTGAGCATGAATGGCTGCAGACTAGCAGATTAAAACTGATAAGGGAATCTAAACAAATTACATGCTATTATTCTTCAATATTGCTATGATTATTGGGCACAATGAACCAATAACAAGGCGCATTGTGAAAGGTGACTCCCTGGTTCACTTAATGTAATGATCTCTTTTACAGATTTGCACAGTAAACAACAGCTGCCTTTATTAATCACCAATCAATGTCTTGCTGTTTGTTTGCTTTTATAATTGAAATTCAATGCCACTTTTAATCGTATATCCTGCAGGCGGGCTCTGATAATCCTGTCAATACTCCGAAGCAGAGGCTTAGATTCCTGCTACGCTCTTTCAATTGAAAAGGTTTCCATTTTCACTTTGATCAAACCTGTTTCAAACTGTAATCACTTTCTTCCTCCAAATGTTTTGTCCCTAGTCTGATATTTGTAGGTTTGCACCTTTAGTACCTGACTCCTACTCGGAGACTACAGGACAGTCAGGTGCAAACATGCAGACGCAAAACTTCCTCAGACAATAGAGCGCAGGGTTCTGCGGAAGGGGGCTTAGAACATTGGCAAAAGGTGAATACAGGAAGGAGAAAGGGGAAGGAGGGAGAGGGAAAAGGTAAGAAAGGAGAAGGGAGAAGGAGAAGGAGATAATGAGGGAGACAGAGTGGGAGAGGGGTACCAAAGACCAGGGAAGGAGAAACAGAAGAAATGGGGGTGAGGAGAAAGAAGACGGAGGAGGAGATGGAGAAAGGTTTAGTGCATCAAGGTAGAGGAAAGAGAGAATAAAGGGATAAAGAGGAGAGGTAATTAAGCAAGGAGGGAAGAAAAAGCAAAACAAGGTGGTGATAGGGAGAAATTGGGATAGGATTTTTCACAGGATGAGGGCGTCGCTGGCTAGGTAGCATTTATTGCCCATCCCTAACTACCCAGAGGGCAGTTCAGAGTCAACCACATTGCTGTGAGTCTGGAGTTACATGTAGGCCAGACCAGGTAAGGATAGCAGTTTCCCTCCCTAAAGGACATTAGTGAACCAGACAGGTTTATCCTTGACAATGGATTCATGGTCATCATTAGAATCTTAATTCCAGAATTTTATTGAATTCAAATTCCACCATCTGCTGTGGCAGGATTTGAACCTAGGTCCCTCAAACATTACCTGTCTTTCTAGATTAGCAGTCTGCCAATAATACCACTAGCCCATCACCTAAATGGATGAGAATAGGGGATTAAGTAAGAGAAGCGGTGCAAGAGAGGGAAGAAAGAAGGAGGAGAGAGGGGAACAGGAGGGATGAGAGGAGGGAGTGAGGGTAGAGTGAAGAGAGAAAGAGGGAGTGAGGAGGGGGTGAAAGGGGAGAGAGGAAGTGTGGAGGTGAGTGGGTTGAGGAGGGCAAAAGGAGAGAGAGAGGAGGGGAGTACTCAGAGGTAAGCAGAGGATGGAAAGTTGGCTGAGAAGAAACAATTGAGAAGGAGAGAGAAGAATCAACACCGTGCCTTTCAATAATTTGTCAAAGTCACCCAATTACATTAAAGCATGTTCACATTGACATTGGTGGAATTTGAATTCAATAAAAATCTGGAATTTGGAGTCTAATGATGACCAGCATGAACACAATGGGCTGAAGAGCCTCTTTCCATGTTGTAAAACTTCTATACCTCTATGACAATGATACAGTCTTTACAAAATTCAAGTTTTGCCATCTGTCATGAATGGGATTCAAATCCTTTCCCGCAGGCCTGGATTATTAGTCCAGTGATAGTATCACTACATCATTGTCTCCTATTAATATACTCAATGGCCTCTTTCTGTGTTATAACTTTACAATGGTTCTAAAAATTGAACTATCTCAGCCTTGAAAAGCTCCAAATGACCTCCAACATAAACAATGTTTCAGAGAGAATTTCAAACATCTGTTACCTTCAGTAGGAAACCAAAGTCACTTAAAAAATAAAGGTTAATGTATGGCCTTAAAGGATGCTGGAGGTCGATTTAAGAGTAAGTCATAGAAGGGAGTAGGATATCAATTGAAGGTAAGAAAAATGCAGGACTGAAGGAAAGAGTAGGGCAGCCAAACTAAAGGAACTAATTAGGGTGGCAGAGTGGCTCAGTGGCTCAGTGGTTAGCACTGCTGCCTCACAGTGCCAGGGACCTGGGTTCAATTCCACCCCTGGGTGACTGTCTGTGTGGAGTTTGCACATTCTCCCTGTGTCTGTGTGGATTTCCTCTGACAGTCCAAAGATATGTAGGTTAAGTGGATTAGCCATGGGAAATACAGGGTAAGGGGGTGAGTCTGAGTGGGATGCTCTTCAGAGAGTTAGTGTGGACTTGTTGGGCTGAATGGCCTGTTTCCACACTGTAGGGATGCTATGATCTCTTTCAAAAACCTTGAACAGTTTCAGTGGCCTATTGTGCTGCAAGACTTTATGAAAGGGTGTCACCAACAACAAGAAAGAGTCATCAATGCTAACATTTCTTCAATAGATCTCTAGTAGCTACAGATTCTTTTATCATAATTGGCTCATTAATTGCTCAACAAGACCTGCTGCAATCATTCCAAATTGACCTTGGCTCCTGACCTTCCATTTTAACAGCCACATACTCCCAGGCAGATTATTAACCCAGCAGCCTATCAAATCTCATTTGCACAACAAAATATTATTTATCCTTCTAGTATTGGGCAAATAATTGTCCCTGATATTTGCGAACTAATAGTTTACAGAGGAAAGACGCTATGTCATAAAGTCACTCAGCCCATTCGATGGCCTTACTATGTTCTGAACCACATGCTATCACTGAAGGCAAACAGATATGGTTAAGTGTGTGATATGCTTTAACATGAGGAGGGCAATATGCAATCTTCAAAAGTAATGCACATTATCCTAATCGATTAAACATTTAAATGCTTAACGAAATCTTCCTAATGTTTCTTCACACGACACATGTCAGCTGATTCAACTCTTCATTATGTTTGAAGCATATTTTACCCCAGGTAACAAGAAGGGATAACTCTGCCCTAGTATAGTCAGAAGCCACACAACACCAGGTTATAGTCCAACAGATTTATTTGAAATCACAAGCTTTCAGAGCGCTGTTGCTTCATCAGGTGAACTCCGAAAGCTTGTGATTTCAAATAAACCTTTTGGACTATAACCTGTTGACTTGTGACTACTGACTTTGTCCATCCCAGTCCAACATCGGCACCTCCACATCATGGCTAATATAATCAAACATTTGGAAATTACTTTGAACATCGCTGAAAAGAGAAATGTATCACTGTAGCTTTTTCTCTCACACTCATCAGGACAAATACAAGAATAGCAAATTTCAAACCATTGCACAACTTATATTACAGGAGTGAAGGGTGCTGGTTGGTCAGCAAATTGACTCTCTTTGGTTAAGGTGTTGGCGTAGAGAAAGTACTGCAGACTTCCGAAGTTCCTGAGTAATTCAAAAATGATGCAAGACTTGAACATAATCCTTTTGCTTGCTGAGAATGGGCCCCTAGGAATGAATGATTAAACTGTTGCAGCCGTAGACACAGGAGTAGGCTTTTGAGCTCTGTGGGCCTGACCTCCATTTCGCCACCTTGCTCCATGCCATTTAATAACAAAAAATGATCAATCACACAGTTTTCAATTTTTCAATTGAACTCTGGAGTGCCTTTTTTGGTGGCAGGGGAAAAGTTTGAGGTTTTCTCTTCCGTTTCAGTTTGAGGAAACGCTTCCTGACATCAGCCATGAATGGCCTAGCTTTAATTTTAGGGTTGAATGACTGCCTTTTCCAGATTCTCCCACCAGAGAAAATAGTTCTTCTCAAGCTGCTCATTTTGGATTTATGTGTTATAGTGCATGTGTCACAAAACTTTGGCTTTCCAGGTAAAGCATGTCATTAAAAAGATTAATGGGAAGTTTTCCTTTATGATGAGAGGAATTGAACATAAAAGTGAGGACATTTCGTTTTATACAGGGCATTGGTGAGACCACATCTAAAATGCTACGTGTAGTTTTCGTCTCCTTATTTAAGGAAGGATGTAAATGTATTGGAGATGGTTCACGGAGGTTTATTGGATTGATCCTTGGAAGGATTGGGTTGCTTGATGAGGAAAGGTTAGACAGATTGCACTTGTTTCCACTGTAGTTTAGAGAATGATTTCACTGAAGTCTGTAAGATCTGGAATAGCCTTAACAAGGTGGATTTAGAAAGGATGTTTCCTCTTATGGATCAGTCCAGAACTAGAGAAAATATTTTAAAATGAGGAATTGCCTTTTTAGGACAGAGATAAGGAGAATTTTATTTTCTCTCAGATAATTGTGAGACTTTGGAATTCTCTGCCTGAGAAGACAGTGGAAATGAGTGGAAATGAGATGGATAGATTCTTGATAATTGAGAGAATTGAGGATTATATTTTATATGGGAATGTGGAATTTGAAAGACAAACCACCTTATTGAACAGCAGAGCAGGCTCGAGGGATCAAATGGACTACTTGTGCTTCTATTTCATATGTTCTACTTTGTAAGTATCACCTTAAATACAGGTTGGCTATAGGATTAGGTTCATCAGTCACAAAAGGGCCTACAGAATCCATGACCTGTGACATGGAATTTCCAAGGTGGATGATCAGGCTCATTAGCGAGAGATTGCTGATGGAACCCTCAGCTATATCACCCCTTGCACTTCTGTGTTGCAACCATTTGGCCAAAAAACAGGGTGTGTACAGGAGGATTGGGAGGGAAGAATACTTGGCCATTTTTTTTGCACATCCCAGTTAACAATTCAGCATCTCACCCTTCCTCACCCCCTGCAAAAGCAAAAGTTTTTTAAGTGTCCAACCCTTTAAATTACAAAGAATTGGACACCAAGATAGTAAGAAGGGGAGAGAATGATGATCCAGTACAGAATGATTGGTTGCTCACGGTTTTGAATGTTGGAGACCTGTTTGGTCTCCAAGCTGGGCACTCCAGAGGCTTGTGATGCCAGTAGATTTCTGAAGATCCTCAAGGCCTTTGTCTTTTGTGTTTGGAATTGCTGCAACCTCTCGATCTCCACAGGAGCATTGTGGCTCAACCTTGGTGGAGTGTGGCTATAGCTGTGACCCATCTGTAATGCCTCGGCTTCCCTCTGTCTCTGAGGAATGTTTGAAATTGAATCCAGCTCCTTATTGAGTTGAGTGACTTGGTCTAGCAACAAAATTTGAAAAAAGGGAGAGTAAGAATATAAACAGTTGCTTTGACATCCTCGGGTCAAAGAAACACGGAAAATCGGAACAGGAGTAGACCAGCTCCGCCATTCGATAAGATCAGCCAACTCAGTACCCCATTCACACATTCTTCCCAGACCCTTTCAACCCTTTCATCCTAAGAACTGTATCTAACTCCTTCTTGAAAACATTCAATATTTTGGCCTCAGCCACTTTCTGTGGTAGAGAAGCCCAAGGCTTTTCATTACTGTTGTAATTGAGGGAAACACCCAGTCAAATACGAGCACAGAAAGCTCCCACAAACAGCAAGAAGACATGATCACTTTGTGATTAGGAGTGTAATTATGAGCCAGGTCATGTGGGGAGAATGCTCCTACTCTTCCAAGTAGTTATTGCATTTAAGAGTTGATAGTGTTTAAGTTGTTATGGAGTCAGAGTCATACAGAACTGAAACAGACCCTTTGGTCCAACCAGTACAAGCTGACCATAAACCCAAGCTAAACTAGCCCCACCCTTCTGCACCTGCCCCATATCCCTCCAAGCCTTTCTTATTCATGCACTTACCTAAGTGTCTTTTAAACAATGTAAATGTGCCCACATCCACCACTTCCACAGGAGGTTCATTCCACACATGAACTACCTTCTGTGTAAAAATTTGCCCCTCTTGTCTTTTGTAAATCTTTCTCATCTCATCTTAAAAATACGCCCCTTAGTCTTGAAATCCCCTATCCTAAGGAAAAGACACCTACCGTTAGTCCTATCTATATCCCTCCTGATTTTATAAACCTCTATTAGGTCATCCCTCAACCTCTTACGTGCCAGTGGATAAAGTTCTATCCTATCCAATCTTTCTTTATAACTCAAACCCTCCATACTCAGCAACATCCTGGTAAATCTCTTCTGAAACCTCTCAAGCTGAATAAAAACCTTGCTATAACAGGGCAATCCGAACTGCTTACAGTATTCCAGAAGACATCTCACCAATGCCATTTACAGCCTCAACATGACTTCCCAACTGACAGTGCAGCATTCCCCCAGTGGGTTCTGAGGTCTGATCTCTGGAGAGAGGTTCTGAATTTGAGGCTTGCAAGACAGCTACCCGCTGAGCCAACAGCTTACCCTCAATGAGGTAAGGGAACAGGCAGCGATGTTGTAAAATCTCTCACTGATTCCTGGCTTTGTTTATTGTAACTTGTTTACAAAAATTCTCCCAAGAACTGGAAAATTTACCAAACCAGGGACTAAAACTCCGAAGATGTTGATGGGTCCCGTCTTTGAATTGCTGCTGAAAGGATTTTCCTGGTGATTGACAATGGGCTTATTGGGACAGCCCTCCCTTTGTGTACCAATCACGCCTCTCTTTATCAATTCTGACAAGGTGCCAGTCAAAATAACCCTGAGTAGGAATCAGGGTGGGATTGGAAGGGGCGGGGGTGCTGGAGTGGTAACAAAGGGAGTCAAATGCTTGGAAAGGATTTTCTAACAATCAGTGATGGTCTGGCATTGCCAGTGTGTGGTCCAAGGAACAATCATTTCCTCAGCATCTTCCCGTTCACCCCCTGTACTTGCTGCTCCTTAATCACTCCCTAAATAAAATTTTAGCATTTCCTAAACAGATGAGAGTCTGCAATGATTAGGGACTGTTAACCTACTTATTCCAAACACTGCACTGTTTATGGTACACCAAACACATCAAGCAGACTATTGCTTCATAATCAGCATTCTTTCGTGAGAGTAAGAACTGAGTTATCTTTAAGTTGCTGCTAATCTGTCACCATTAGTAAAACAAACTGAAATTGCAACATTTGCTGAGACTGAGGAGAGACCAAAATCTGCAGATTGCTGCTTTCTTGAATGGTTCAATATTTTTTCACTACAGAAAAATGCTTTAAATGATATAATTTTACAGTTCAAAGAACGGAAAGACCTGAAATATTCGTTGTTGAATTGGGGGCTAACGATCTGGGGGTAGACACTGAGTATTTAGGGGTAGATGCTGAGAATCTAGGGTACACTGAGAAATTAGAGGTAAATACTGAGCATCTTGGGTTAAGGATTTATGGGTGACATGGTGGCTCACCAGTTAGCACTGTTGCCTCACCATACAAGAGACCAGGGTTTGATTCCAGCCCCAGGTGACAGTCTGTGTGGAGTTTGCACGTCCTCTTTGTGTGGGTTTCCTCTGAGTGCTCTGGCTTCCTCCCACAGTCCAAAGATGTGCAGGCTAGGTAGGCCATGGTAAATGCAGGGACATAGAATAGTGGGTAGGTCTGGGTGGGATGCTCTTCGGAGGGTCAGTGTAGACTTGATGGGCCAAGTGGCCTGCTTCCACACTGTAGGCATTTCATGATTTTTGAGATAGATACTGAGGAATTAGGGATACACCCTCAGGATCTAGGGTAAATACAGGAATTGGAAGAATGCACTGAGTATCTAGGGGTGCGCACACAAATCACTAAAAGTAGTGCCACTGATCGATAAAGCAACTCAGACACTAGGGCTAATTTCTAGAGATAGAATTGAAAATCAGGAAGATTAAGTGAAACTTGGTTAGACCACTCTTGTTTTCAGTACAGTGAACAGTTTTGTGTACGGTATTGTAAAAACAGCACTGGAAATTCCAAATGGGGTTTACGAGAATTAAGCAGCTATAATGATCACGAAAGGCCGAATTCCTCTAGAAATCAGAACAGGCAGCAAATAAAGTTTTCGAGAAGATTTGTAGCTCGGGTTGTGGATGAGGCATGTCTACAACCACAGGCAGCAATGCTGTATAATCTCTCACTGCTCAGGAAAGGCTGGATTTGTCTAGAAATCAGAAGGCTGAATGGTTTTATTGCCCATCCTTAGTTGTCATTCAGTTAAGTGGTAATAAATCATCTTCTTAAACTTCATTGGCTAATAAGCACTCCGGGACATTGCAAGGTTGTGACAAGTGCTATATAAATGTAAGAACTGGACTTAATCAGAATGGTGTCAGATTGCCACATCCTAAAGACTAATTGGGGACACATTAAGTGGACACATTGCCCCCAACATTCTGCTCAAACTTTATGTGTGAGGTCACCATAACCCATTGGCAATGGGAGCAGAGAGTATCCTTGTTTCCTCAGGTTTCCAACACAAAAGCAAAATGCTGCAGATGCTGGAAATCTGCAAAGAAAACCAGCAATGCCCACCAGGTCTGGCAGCCTCTGTGGACAGAGAATCAGAGTGAATGATCCAGATTGATGTTCTTTCATCAAAAGCTTGGGAATCTGGTGCTGTTTCAACACTGCCTTGTAAATGAGTGAGCATTCACCGAGTCACCCTGGTAAGGTAGCTCACGCCTTTATTTAATGCCTCATACCAAAATCAGCACTTACAACACTCCCGCTGTACTGGGGTAAACTAAAACAAAGAATTGTGGGTGCTGGAATTCTGAAGGAAAAGCAGAAATTGCTGGATAAACTCAGCAGGTCTGACAGCATAAGGAGAGTTAACAATTTCAAGTCCCATGACCCATCATCAGAACAGGGCTATTTACCTTAATACTCTTGTGATCTGAGAGTAGGAATTGAACCCATGACCTTCTGACTTGTGAGCAAGTGCCTACCCAGTGAGCCAAGACAAAGCAACTAATCAACAGTGTGCAATTGTGCCAAAATAGTGCTTCCTTAATGTCACGAGCAGCCATCTCTTGGCTTTTAGTGTTTAAAGGCGGGAGTGGGTCTTTTCAAAGCTGTACCATTACTGAAAGTTTAAAGATTTAGCAAAGATCTATATCTCAGGTTGTGGGTGAGGTTGTTGACTTGCTCGCTGAGCTGGCTTATTCTCGTTCAGATATTTCGTCGCCATGCTCAGTAACATCATCAGTGAGGCCTCTGATAAAGCGATGTTATTCTACTCTGCTTGGAATTTATACTGTCCGATCCATTAAAGTGAGTAGTGTCATTTCCAGTTTTGATCTGTATGGGTTTGTGTATGGGGTCCAATTCTATATGTTTGTTGATTGCATTACGGGTTGAGTACCACGCCTCTAGGAATTCCCGTGTGTGTCTAAGATTGGCTTGGGCTACTATGGTTACTTTGTCCCAGTTAAACTGATGGTCTTCATTGTCTGAGTGTACTGATCCAGCATAGCTTACAAAATACCATGCAACAACTGCCACAAACATTACATCAGACGGACAGGAAGGAAACTAGCCATCAGAATACATGAACATCAGCTAGCAGCAAAACGACACGATGAACTCTCCTTAATATCTGTTCACTCGGACAATGAAGGCCATCAGTTTGACTGGGACAACATAACATAGCCCAAGCCAAACATAGACATGCACAGGAATTCCTAGAGGCATGGTTCTCAACCTGTAATGCAATCAACAAACATATAAAATTGGACCCCATACAGATCAAAACCAGAAATGACAGTATTCACCATAATGGATCGGACAGTATAAATTCCAAGCAGAGTAGAATAACATCGCTTCATTGGAGGCCTCACTGATGATGTCACCTAGCATGGTGACCAACCGTCTGAACGAGAACAAGCCAGCTTGGCGAGCAAGTCAACAACCTCATTACTGAAAGTACAAATAACTGTGTAACCATCTCAGTATTTCACATTAAGGCTTCAGTTTTGTGACACTGTCCCAGTGCTTTGTATGGGATAGCCAATTTAATGAGCGTCCAGAGATGCTTCTGCTTGGATTTGATAGGATGGCCCCAGTCAACGACTGCATTTGCTGCAATCCTACCTGACTGGGCTAACAATATAGTAATCCTGCAGGCCAGAAAGGTTAGAATTCACCGCAGTAAAATACAATCAGTAACTGGCTTCAGTTAATGGTTTATTAGGCAAGCTGCAACGTATTCACCACAGCTGTATTGCAGTTAAACCCTTGTCATGAGCACATTGCACAGTGACCGCTGTTATTTAAGACTATTGTAGGTGGCTCCCTCTGATGTTAGAGTTGGTTGAGGCAGCTGAGAGTAGCACAGTCAATGAGAAAATCAAACATTGGACCACTGTGCTACATTGAACTCACATCACTTTATCAACTAGTGATGCAGTGTGAATACACAAAACATCACTGAGACAGAAATTCCATCAATGTTCATGGGCCTCTCTAGCCATCTGGGAACATGTGTGTAAAATCCAGGCACGTGAGGATTGGGCTGAGGGGTTCGAGTGAGGAGGGTTCACAAACTCAAGTCAATTCTCTTTCCAACATCCACAAGCTACAGCCAAGTTCTGCATATAGCAGGAAAGCAAATGCACTGTTGGATATAATTTAAATGAGAGTTGGAATAAAAATAGGGAACTCTTGCTATAATGATACAAGGCACTAGTTAGACCATGGCTTAAATACTATTTTGGGCCCCTTATAAAGGGAAAGATATACTGGCATTAGGCGAAAACCAGAGAGATTCACTTGGCTGATCCCGGGTATGGAGGGACTGTCTTATGAGGAGAAGTTGAGTATTTTGGGCCTGTATTCATTGAAGTTTAGAGGAACGAGAGGCGACCTTATTGAAACATACAAGATTCTTGGAGGGCTTGACAGGATAGATGCAGAAAGGCTGTTTCCCCGTGTGGGAGAGTCTAGCACCAGAGAACATCATCTCAGAATAAGGGGTTGCCAATTTTAAGTCAGGCATAAGGAGAATTTTCTTTTTTCAGAGGGAGGTGAATCTGTGGAATTCTTTACCAGATAAGACAAAGGGTGGTAGTGGACAAAAAATATTCAACATGGTGCTCAGTTATGATTCCTCTTCTATTTGTGATTTTTGTAAATGATTTGGATGTGGGAGTGGAAGGGTGGATTAGTAAGTTCGCGGCTGATACAAAGGTGGGTTGAGTTGTGGATAGTGCGGAGGGTTGTTCTAGGTTACAAAGGGACATTGATAGGATGCAGAGCTGGGTTGAGAAGTGGCAGATGGAGTTTAACCCTGAAAAGTGTGAGGTGATTCATTTTGGAAGGACAAACTTGAAAGCAGAATTCAGGGTTAATGGAAAGATTCTTGGCAGTGTGGAGGTGCAGAGGGATCTTGGGGTTCATGTCCACAGTTCCCTGACAGCTGCCACCCAGATGGATAGAGTTGTTAAGAAGGTGTATGGTGTGTTAGCTTTCATTAATAGAGGGATTGAATTCAAGAGCTGTGAAGTTATGCTCCAGCTATACAAAACCCTGGTTTGGCCACATCTGGAGTATTGTGTCCAGTTCTGGTCGCCTCATTACAGGAGAGATTTGGAAGCGTTGGAAAAGGTGCAGAGGAGATTTACCAGGATGTTGCCTGGAATGGAGGGAAGGTATTACGAGGAAAGGTTGAGAGAGCTAGGGCTTTTCTCTTTAGAACGATGAAGGATGAGAGGTGACTTGATAGAGGTGTACAAAATGATCAGAGGTATAGATAGAATGGACAGCCAGAGACTTTTTCCTAGAGTGGAGGTAGCTATTACGAGGGGCCATAGTTTTAAAGTGAGTGGAGGTAGATATAGGGGAGACATCAGAGGTAGATTCTTTACTCAGAGAGTGGTCGAGGCGTGGAATGCATTGCCGGAGAGGGTAGTGGAGTCGGCCTCATTAGGAGCATTTAAGTGTCAAGGACTCTCCACGTGGAATTAAAGAGTGACTTGGTGATGGAATGCCTGTCTCTGTGACTATTCAAGCAGCTATTAGATAGACATATGGATGATAGTATAAGGTAGGGGTGGAGGTTAGACAGACCTTAGGATTAGGGTAAAAGTTCGGCACAACATCGTGGGCCGAAGGGCCTGTACTGTGCTGTACTGTTCTATGTTCTATGTTCTAAGATTTTTGAGGCTGAATCATCAAGTATATTCAAGGCTGAGAGAGAGAGAGAGACACAGATTTTTTATCAGTAAGAGAATCAAGGGATATGGGTGAAAAGCTGGGAAGTAGAGTTGAGGATCATCAAATCAGCCATGAACTCATCGAATGATAGAACAGACTGGATGGGCCAATGTCTGCTCCTACACCTCATGGCCTCATTAAGTCTTGGAAATAACTCCACAGAGACGGGCATTCCGTCACCAAGTCACTCTTTAATTCCACGTGGAGAGTCCTTGACACTGGCCCAGCTCCCTCAGAGCCAGCTCTAAAAGTGAACAGAACTTCTGACACTCCTGTTTATATCTGTCATCCAGGGCTCCCTGATTGAACCAGATTAACAGCCCCAATCAGGAGACTCATATTGTATGAGGTCCAACCGGTTGACTTCATTACAATCATTACGGCCTTGGAATGAGGAATGAGAGACCAACTGGGCCTATGAACACACCACCAGCAAGGAGGAACTCCAGTCAACAGCAGAATGAAAAACGCTTAAGGGGAAACAAATCTTTCTCGAAGTCATACGAAGATCCTTGAGTCGAGTTTCTGCATTGAGTGCAAATTATTTTTTGATCTGGAAGTAGTTTCAAACTCTGTCAACTAGTGCCTGTGCATCAGAGGAACTGAGTTCAGTTTGAACAGCCTTACTGAACCAATGCAATTGGGAGGAGTGCAGTATGGGCTGAATGGACTCCTTTCTGTGCTGGAATCTTTATTATTCTTGCTACAATTCACTCATGTTTCCAAGATATTTAACCAAGCATGAACTTGCATTCATGTAGCAACTCTTATAACCTCAGCATGTTAAAACCACTATTTACAGCAAATGAAGCACCTTTTTAAAATGAACTCGCTGATGAAGAGCTGGGGTGGGGTGAGGGTGATGGCCTAGTGGCATTATCACCAGACTATTACCCCAGATACCCAGGTAATGTTCTGAGGAACTGGGTTCATAGCCTACCATAGCAGAATCCAATTTTTTAAAAATCTAGAATTAAGAATTCCAAGCGGTTGCATGGTGGTTCAGTGGTTAGCGCTGCTGCCTCATAGCACCAGGTTCGATACCAGCCTTGGGTGACTGTCTGCATGGATTTCAAACATTCTTCCCGTGTCTGCATGGGTTTCTGCCGAGTGCTCCAGTTTCCTCCCACAGCCCAAAGATGTGGATGTTAGGTGTAGTGGCCATCTGAAATTGACCATAATGTTCAGGGATATGTAAGTTAGGTGGATTAGTTGTAGGAAATGCAGGGTTACAGGGATAGGGTACCAGGGTGAGTCTGGGTGTGATGCTCCTCACAGAGTTAGTGTGGACTTATTGGGCTGAATGGCCTGTTTCCACACTGTAGGGATTTTATGAAATTCTACAAAGATCTAATGATGACCATGAAACCATTGACAATTATCAGGAAAATGCCACCTGCTTCACAAACTCCCTTTTGGAAGGAAATCTGATGTTTAAACCTGGTCTCCTGACCCACAACAATGTGGTTACCCTCTGGACAGGAAAGTCTGGCCTGGCCAGTGACACACACATCCTGTGAATGAGGTTTTGAAAAGGCAAGCAGTTTACACACAGACAGATCCCACACAAAGCAATGTGATCATGAGCAAGTAAACTTTGGCCAGCACCTCGGGGAGGACTGACACCATTTTCTTCAGATAATGCCAATGACCTCTCACAAAAGCAAGGTACGGGAGATCTGAAATAAACACAGCAAGTGCTGAGCACATCTGGCAGCATCTTTAAAGAGAGAAACAGAGTTGATGATCTGAAATCAAAGAGGCTCTTTCTCTTTGAAACGTAGTTCTGAAGAAGAGTCATACTGGACTGAAGTTGCTAACTCTGTTTCTCTCTCCACAGATGCTGCAAGACCTGCTGAGTTTCTCCAGCCCTTTCTGTTTTGATTCCAAGGGATCTTTTACATTGATTATGAAGACATGGAGTGCATTTGATCAAAGTCTCTGTTGAAAGACAGGACCTACAACTCCCTCTCAGTAACTGCTTTGGGATTGTTTTCCTGGATTCCACACTCAAGGTTATAGGACAGCTTTTGAACCTTCAACCAGGTCTCCAGAAGCAAAACCCACTGAGTCACAGTGAACACTGAGTGGCCTGATCTCTGATCTTACAACCTCTTCCAAACCTCAAGGCTCACAATATTCAACCAGGACAAAACCAGTGAATGACAAACAAAATCGCAACTCGAACTTGAAAGCAAAATACTGTGAATACTGGAGACTGGAATAAAAGCTGAAAATGCGACACATTCTGGAAGGAAGCTGTGGAGAGGGGACGAATGGCCTTTCACTGCAACAATTAGAATCCAGAAGGCCAAACTCATTCAGCTGGTTCCAGAGACTACAGACCGTAAAGTCATTAGACATAAAAGTAGGCCATTCAGCTCATCAAATCTAGCCCATTGAGGCACTTTTCAATAAGCCAGTGATGCCTTGAAATTAGAATTTTCAATGTTATGTTCAAACTTATTGTCTCGCTCCCTCCCTTTCTCTGTAAACTCTAAAGCCTTGTGATCATGGAAATCTCTGGGCTTCTCCCTCTCATCATCTCTGATTTTATTACTCCATCGTTGGTGACCATGTGTTCAGCTGCCAAGACCCAAAACTCTGAAAATCCATCCCTCAATCTCTCTTTTTTTAAAATCTCTCTGTGCCTTGACCTCTCTCTCTCTCTCTCCTCTTTTAAAATGCATCTTGGAAGTTATTTCTTTGAATATGCATTTGGTCACCTGACCTAATATCATGGTGTCAAATTTTGTCTAATAATGCTCCTGTGAAGTACCTTTGAATGTTGCACCGACATTCAGAGTGCTACATAAATGCAAGTTGTGGTTGGAATTGTAGTGTGATGAAGGTTCATGATAAACTTTCATTATTTGAAAACTAAGTTCTAACATGGACAGAACCATGAATTTGTTTAAGTTTGATTTGTATTGCTACATTGTGTGTATTAAAAAGGGAGATATCATTTTAGTTTCATGTTTGATTTGTTCTGTGTATGGTGATGAGGTGTCTGACATATGTTGATACATGCACTTTTAATGGGCTTTACAGCCTTAGAATAGAGATTGAGGTGAACAGTTCAGTGCATTAGGAACAAAAGGCACAAGAAACAAACTACTGCTGCCTAGTGACTAAAGTTAATTTCTTAGAAAGATAGCACAATTCAGAAGATCAGACTGTGTGCATAGTGCGGTTACTGTAATTGGCCGCTGCTGGTTTAGCAGTCTTCAAAAATGTCTGGGTTAGGGAAAATAGTCCTTAATGGCTTAGAAGAAAATTCTAGAAGCAGAATACAGTTGGAAGCTGAGTTTATGGAAAAGCCATGTGTTTGATCCAAAAGTGCATAGAGGTCAGTAAGAAAGCTCCAGAAACCAATTATAGCCATGCTGACTGAGCAAGGAACTTTAAAGTGGAAACCAGATGACCCTTCACTGAGGGTTCAGTATCTGTAAAGTTGTTGTTGAGAGTAAAAGGGTTGAACATTTATTTCTGAGAATTGTATTAAGACCATTTCAAGTCAATCTGGTACAATGTACAACAGTCTGTATTTTGTTTTCCTTTTCAGTGTAATAAACTTTGATGTTACTTTTTTAAAAGTATATTGGAAACCTCTTGTGAAATGTTCAGTGACTGACCAGTACAGTAACACATATCAAAAATGTAAAACTTATGGTCTATCAGGTCAGGTATCATTCTGGGATCTTATTTGTTTAGCGTTACCATCAACTGCTATCACAACAGCAGACAGCAACTGTCAGAATGCCATATGTTTTCCTTCATTAAGATTGAGATAAGACCATAAAGCCGTAAGAACAAGGAACAGTAAGCTTTTTGGCCCCCTTGAGCCTGTTCTACCATTCAATAGCATCATGGTTGATCTGACATTCCTATGCCCACTTCCCTGCACTTTCCCCATAACCCTCAATTCCCCTACTGGTCAAGAATCTATCTATCTCAGCCTTAAATATACACAAGGACTCTGCCCCCACAGCTCTCTGTGGCAAAGGAGTTCCAAAGACATAACCCACTGAAAGAAGAAATTCCTCCTCATCTCAGTCTTAAATTGGTTCCCCTTTATTCTGAGATTGTGTCCTCTGGTCCTAGACTCTCCCATGAGGGGAAACATCCTCTCAGCATTTACCCTGTCAAACCCCTTAAGAATCTGATCACTTCTTAAGGATCATCCTAGTGAACCTTTGCTGAACTGCCTCCAATGAAATGATACCTTTCCTTAAATAAGGGGACCAAAACTGCTCACAGTACTCCAGATGTGGTCTCACCAGCACCTTGCACAGATACAGTAAGACTTCCCTATTCTTATACTCCAAACCCCCTTGAAAAAATGGCCAACGTTCCATTAGCCTTTCTTGTTACCTGCTGCATCTGTGCTAGCTTTCTGTGTTTCCTGTACAAGTAACCCAAGACCCTTTGTGTTGCAGCTTTCTGCAGTTTTTCTCCATTTAAATAATACTGATCTTTTGTTCTCCCTTTGAACGTGAACAAGTTCACATTTCCCCCATTAAACTCCATTTATCAACTTTTTTGCCTAATTACTGAACCTATCAATATCTCTCTGTAAACTGTTTGTATCCCTTCACAAACTGCCTTTCCACCTAGTTTTGTGTCTTCTGCAAAGATGAGAAGGCATTTCTTTCCTCAGAAGAATCTTTGCAATTTTTTATACCCAAGAGAGCTGTGACTGTTGAGTCATTTAGTACCTCATGTCTTGAATATTGGTAAATTTCTGGATTCTAAGGGAATGTAAGAATATATAAGTTAGGCAGGCAAACAGAACTGATAGAGGAGACAGAGCACCACCTTACTGAATGGCTGAGCTGCTTGATAGCCATTTGGCCTTCTCTTGCCCTCATTTAAGTGTAGGGGGCAAAAAAATGCCTCTTTTTCCATGACATCTGATGGAGTTTCCTGTCGTCAGTGTGAGATGGATGTGAAAATCAGCTTCTCAGGGAGAAAAAGCAAAGACACTGACATGAAATACAGACCAGAACTAAAGCAGAGAGTAACATTGTATTGAGGATCCGTCAGTGACCTCATGTTTCTATTTTGTTTACTGTTTATAGCCCTGTAATTATATTGCCCAAGATGTCTTCTATTTTGATTAGTCAATTCACTGTTGATTAAATTTTACTGAAACCATGACTGAGCTCTGTCTTGGAGTGCTGCTATTATAGCATGTGATTAACTTGTGGCACAGTATGATATCAAATGACTCAATGTCATTCAATTTGTTTGGATCGAGAGATGGTTGGACAAATCATTCATCTACAAGTGACAAACCTGTTGTATTGAGCATTTGATGCAGGGTAAGATAAACAGTCACAGGATCAGGTAGCTGGTGATTAAGCCTGCACCTGGATGTCAGCAGCAGGAATGCAGTATTCACGAATCAAAGAATATAACAAAGAAAAATCTAATATTCGCAGATTGCGGATTCACAGAAATGGAAGGAGGCCATTCTACCCAGCGCACATCCCCATCTTTTGTCCGTAATTTGCTAACTCTTAGTTGTCAAGCACCTGTTCTATTTTCTTTTAAACAAGCAAAATGAGGTGGTGCTGGAGAAACTCAGCAGGTTGGGCAGCATCTGTGGGGAAAGAAACAGAGTTACCGTTTCCAAATCAGTGACCTTCTCTCCATAGATGCTGCCAGCCCTGCTGAGTTTCTCCAGCACTTCCTGTTCTTATTTGTTTCAAATCTCTTGCATCCGCAGTTCTTTGTTTTATTCCACTTTCTCTAAATTATTTTATTGAATTAGCTTCCAGCACCAGACCATTCTAAATTGTGACAGTTTTCTGAATGAAAAATATGTCCTGTCAATATCACCCCATTAGATCTTTTGCCAGTGGGAACATTGGAACTTCCATGAACAACCACCAGTTGTTGGCATTGCCCAGAGAGACTAGTTTTTCTCCATCAACCCTGTCATAGCCTCTCATTATCTTGGAAGGTCACTCCTAGTTGCTTCTGTTCCAAAGAGAATAATCCAAACATTTTCAAGCAGTCAACACAACTGAAGCCTGTCAGTCCTACAAATATCCTGGGAAACATCCTGTGAGCCCTTACTGAGGCCTTAACAATGTTTCTAAAATGCAGTGTCCAGAATTGATCACAACTCTCCAGCTAAGACCCAAGCAATGGTCTGGGACTTCCTACCGTGACCTCTTTACTCTTACAATGTGTATGATTTGATCACCACCTTCTCAACTCGCACTTCAACCTTGGAAGATTTATGGATCTGCAAACCCAGATCCTTCAGCTCAGCTACAGTTTTCAAAATCATGTGCATTAGACATACCCACTGAGGACAAAGGGGAATCTTCCCCCTCCATATCCATTGACTCCGTGGATATAAAATGGTCAACATCCTCGGGGACTGATGTTTCCTTTGGGGACAATGCTTCTCGGTTGAAACACTGTGGATTGCGGTCTCGTGTGGACTGCTTCAAACCATTGACGTTTGCAGCCTAAATGAAGATGAACAAAACTCATGAACAGTTCTGAAAAACACAGCGATAAAGAGTCTTGCAGCAATATCCTTCTCAAATATTGAAAATACAGTGATGCATTTTGGAAGATCAATTTCAGGCGCGAATTATACAATAAATGGCAGAACCCTTAGGAACATTGACATACAGGGGGATCTGGCCATCCACAGATCCCTGACTGTGGAAACACAGATGTTCAAGAATGCATATAGCATGCTCGCCTTCAGCTGGGGCATCAAATATAAAAGTTGGCAAGTTATGTCACAACTGTACAAAACTTTAGTTCGGCCACATTTGGAATATTGTGTGCAATTCTGGTCGCCAAATTTTACCAGAATGTTTTGGACAGGGTTCAGAGAAGATTTACCAGGATGTTGCCTAGTCTGAAGGGTTTTAGTTATGACGAGAAGTTGGATAAACTCGAATTGCTTTCCATGGTAAGATGGCAGCTGAGAGGCAACCTTATAGATGTCTACAAAACAATGAGAGGCATAGGAAGGGTGAATAGATGGAGACTTTTTCCCAGGATAGAAAGGTCAAATACAAGTGGGGACAGGTTCAGGGTGGGAGGGGGAAAATTTAGGGGAGAAGTGTGGGGAAAATTTTCACACAGAGGGTGATGGGGGCCTGGAACACACTGCCAGTGAAGGTAGTGGAAGCAGGCATGTTGGCAACGTTTAAGGCATATCTTAAAGACACATGAATGGAAGGCAAACAGAGGGATAGAAACTGTAGAGCTGGATGAACACAGCAGGCCAAGCAGCATCAGAGGAGCAGGAAGGCTGACGTTTCGGGCCTAGACCCTTCTTCAGAAATGGGGGAGGGGAAGGCGGTTCTGAAATAAATAGGGAGAGAGGGGGAGAGCAGATAGAAGATGGATAAAGGAGAAGATAAGTGGAGAAGAGACAGACAGGTCAAAGAGGTGGGGATGGAACCAGTAAAGGTGAGTGTAGGTGGGGAGGTAGGGAGGAGATAGGTCAGTCCAGGGAGGACGGATAGGTCAAGGGGGCGGGATGAGGTTAGTGGGTAGAAGAGGGGGGGGGGTCTTGAGGTGGGAGGAGGGGATAGGTGGGAGGAAGGACAGGTTAGGGAGGCAGGGACGAGCTGGACTGGTTTTGGGATGTGGTAGGGGGACGGGAGATTTTGAAGCTTGTGAAGTCCACATTGATACCATTGGGCTGCAGGGTTCCCAAGCGGAATATGAGGTGCTGTTCCTGCAACCTTCGGGTGGCATCGTTGTGGCACTGCAGGAGGCCCAGGATGGACATGTCATCTGCGGAATGGGAGGGGAAGTTGAAATGGTTCGCGACTGGGAGGTGCAGTTGTTTAGTGCGAACCGAGCGTAGGTGTTCTGCAAAGCGGTCCCCAAGCCTCCGTTTGGTTTCCCCGATATAGAGGAGGCCACAACGGCAACAGTGGATGCAGTATACATTAGCAGATGTGCAGGTGAACATCTGCTTGATGTGGAAAGTCTTCTTGGGGCCTGGGATGGGGGTGAGGGGGGAGGTGTAGGGGCAGGTGCAGCACTTCCTGCGGTTGCAGGGAAAAGTGCCGGGTGTGGTGGGGCTGGAGGGGAGTGTGGAGCGGACAAGGGAGTCACGGAGAGAGTGGTCCCTCCGCAAGGCAGATAAGGGTGGGGAGGGAAACATGTCTTTGGTTGTGGTCGGATTGCAGATGGCGGAAGTGTCGGAGGATGATGCGTTGGATCCGGAGGTTGGTGGGGTGGTACGTGAGAATGAGGGGGATTCTGTTTTCGTTGTTATTTGCGGGGAGGGGGTGTGAGGGATGAGTTGCGGGAAATGCAGGAGACACGGTCGAGGGCATTCTCGACCACTGAGGGGGGCAAGTTGCGGTCCTTGAAAAACGAGGACATCTGAGAAGGTGGGTGGGAGGAGGTGTATTCTAGATAGCTGTGGGAGTCGGTGGGCTTGAAATGGATGTCGGTTTCTAGGTGGTTGCCGGAGATGGAGACAGAGAGGTGCAGGAAGGAGAGAGAGGTATTAGAGATGGTCCAGGTGAACTTAAGGTTGGGGTGGAAGGTGTTGGTTAAGTGGATGAACTGTTCGAGCTCCTCGTGGGAGCACGAGGCAGCGCCGATACAGTCATCAATGTAATGGAGGAAGAGGTGGGTTTAGGGCCAGTGTAGGTACGGAAGAGGGATTGTTCCACGTAACCTACAAAGAAGCAGGCATAGCTTGGGCCCATGCAGGTACCCATGGCCACCCCCTTTGTCTGTAGGAAGTGGGAGGAATTGCAAGAGAAATTGTTAAGGGTGAGGACGAGTTTGGCCAAGCAGATGAGGGTGTCAGTGGAGGGAGACTGGTCGGGCCTGTGGGACAGGAAGAAGCAGAGGGCCTTTAGGTCTTCTGTATGGGGAATGCGGGTGTATAGGGACTGGACGTCTATGGTAAAGATGAGGTATTGGGGACCGGGGAATTGGAAGTTCTGGAGGAAGTGGAGGGCGTGGGTGGTGTCACGGACGTAGGTAGGGAGTTCCTGGACCAAGGGGGGAGAAAATGGAGTCAAAATAGGTGGAGATAAGTTCGGTGGGGCAGGAGCAGGCGGAGACAATGGGTCGACCAGGGCAGTCAGGTTTGTGGATTTTGGGAAGGAGATGGAAGCAGGCGGTGCGGGGTTGGGGAACAATGAGGTTGGAGGCTGTGGGTGGGAGGTCACCTGAACTGATGAGGTTGTGGATGGTTTGGGAGATGATGGTTTGGTGGTCGGGGTGGGGTCATGATCAAGGGGGCGGTAGGAGGAGGTGTCGGAGAGTTGGCATCTGGCTCCCCTCCCCCTACCACATCCCAAAACCAGTCCAGCTCGTCCCTGCCTCCCTAACCTGTCCTTCCTCCCACCTATCCTCTCCTCCCACCTCAAGACCCACCCCCATCTCCTACTTATTAACCTCATCCTGCCCCCTTGACCTGTCCGTCCTCCCTGGACTGACCTATCTCCTCCCTAACTCCCCACCTACACTCACCTTTACTGGCCCCATCCCCGCCTCTTTGACCTGTCTGTCTCCTCTCCACCTATCTTCTCCTTTATCCATCTTCTATCGGCTCTCCCCCTCTCTCCCTATTTATTTCAGAACCCCCTTCCCCTCCCCCATTTCTGAAGAAGGGTCTTGGCCCGAAACATCAGCTTTCCTGCTCCTCTGATGCTGCTTGGCCTGCTGTGTTCATCCAGTTCTACACCTTGTTGTCTCGGATTCTCCAGCATCTGCAGTTCTGACTATCTCTGATAGAAACTGTATATAGGCAATAAGTAGCAGGTCTAAATAAGGATTAGGAATCGGTGCAGGCTTGGTGTGTCAAAGGGCCTTTTCCTGTGCTGTATTGTATCGTATATATTAATATCTTACTATTCAAGAGCAAGAACACAAAACATCCAGAACATTACAGGGAACTGACTGCACAACATGAAGATTCATAGAGTCATGGAGATATACAGCATGGAAACAGACCCTTCGGTCCAACCCGTTCATGCCGACCAGATATCCTTTATAAACCTAGTCCCATTTGCCAGCATTTGGCCCATATCCCTCTAAACCATTCCTATTGATATACCCATCCAGATGCCTTTTAAATGTTGTATTTGTACCAGCCTCCGCCACATCCTCTGGCAGCTCATTCCACACACGCACCACCCTCTGCGTGAAAAAGTTTCCCTTTCTGTCCTGTTTAAATCTTTCCCCTCTCACCTTAAACCTATGCTCCCTAGTTTTGGACTTATCCACCCCAAGGAAAAGACCTTGTCTATTTACCCTATCCATGGCCCTCATGATTTTATCAACCGCTATAAGGTCACCCCTCAGCCTCCAACGCTCCAGAGAAAATAGCCCCAGCCTATTTGGTAGCACCTCACCCCCCCCCACCCCCCCAACCCCCCCACCACCCACAGCTCAAGCCCTCAAACCCTGGCAACCTCCTTCTAAATCTTTTCTGAACTGTTTCTAGTTTCACAACATCCTTCCTAAAGAGGGAGACCAGAATTGAATCATCATCATCATAGAATCCCTACAGTGTGGAAACAGGCCCTTCAGCCCAACAAATCCACACTGACCCATCCACCTATAACCCACCTAATCAACACATCCCTGGACACTATCGGCAGTTTAGCATGGCCAATCCACTTAGCCTGCACATCTTTGGACTGTGGGAGGAAACTGGAGCACCCGGAGGAAACCCACACAGACACAGAGAGAATGTGCAAACTCCACACAAAGTGGAATCGAACCCAGGTCCCTGGTGCTGTGAGCAGCAGTGCTAACCACTGAGCCACTGAGCCACCATGCCACCCGCATGCTGAATTGCATGCAGTATTCCAAAAATGGCCGAACCAATGTCCTGTACAGCCGCAACATGCCCTCCCAACTCCTATAATCAGTGCCCTGACAAATGAAGAAATTGAGTAGTTAATCTACACACAACATTCTGTTCGTCAACTCTGTCTATATCTCCTCTATCAATGATCGATTTCTAGTCTCACCTTCTCTGACAATTACGTTTACTATTCTATCCCTTTATCAACTACCGGTATCTGTCTATGTATTCTGACTGGTGCTTGCGATTATGATGGCTGTGTTTACTCTGTGTGTGTTGTACAACCACAATCCCTACATTGGGAAATGTTACACTGAGCCTTGGTGCTAATTTTCTCTTGATCTTCAGGCATTGTCCGTAGCAATTGTGTGTTCCATAGCTGAGCTATCAAACTCTTTTGAGGAGAGATTAAATTGGTTAGGACTATATTCACTGGAGTTGAGAAGAATAAAGGAGGATCTGACAGAGACGTATAAAATTCTAACAGGACCAGACAGCAGAATGCAGGAAGGATGTTCCCAATGACCAGGGAATCCAGAACCAGGGGGGTCACAGTCTAAGGATACAGGGTAGGCCATTGAGGACTGAAATGAGGAGACGTTTCTTCACCCAGAGAGTGGTCAGGCTGTGGAATTCTCTGCCAAAGAAAAGGAGTCAGATATAGTTCTTAGAGGGAAAGGCATCAAAGGGTATGGGGAGAAAGCAGGAACATCAAGAACTGAGCTGGATGATCAGTCATGATCATACTGAATGGCAGAGCAGGTGCAAAGGGCCAAATGGCCTAACCCTACTCTTATTTTCTATGTTTCTATGTTTCAACCCTGAACATTTGGTTAGTTTCTTGCTTGGGAATAATTAATGTCCAATAATCCAAGTCCCAAGCTAGATATAGATCAATAAAGTAAATAGATACATTAGATCTTCTAATTGAAGAGCACAAGGATTTGATTCCAGTGCCTTGTCTCGAGTTGCCAAGTTAGAAGTCATTCGCTGATTGCTTTTGTGAATGGCTTGCCCATTATCCATGCCCCTCATGATTTTGTAAACCTCTATAAGGTCACCCCGCAGCCTCCAACACTTCAGGGAAATTAGCCCCAGCCTATTCAGCCTCTCCCTGTAGCTCAAACCCATCTCTAATTGCTCAGAAAGCATATCCAGTAATCTTTTAACACTATACTTTATTTATTTGTGAGCATTGCTGGCTAGGCCAGCATTTATTTCCCATCCCTAATTACCCAGAGGGCAGTTAAGAGTTAACCACTGTGGTGATTGGAACCAGGGTGACCTCATTGACTACAAGCTTGTTGATTGGGGTTGTTAACCTGGGCTAATCAGGAAATCCCTGGCTGACCAAAATAACCAGGACATTATAATCTCTGCAGTTCAGGCAATGACTCCGGGCTGTCTGCCCACAGCCAGTGTATTGATGCACTCGTAAAGTAAAGGGTGACTTGGTGATGGGATACTGGCCTCTGTGCCTTGTTTCAGTCTGTAGGCCCCAGCCTGAGACTGTATGTGTGGACCGAGTCTCCATGTATAGACTGGGCCTTCGAGCGTGTAGATCGACAGCTGTGAGTGTGGATCAACAGCTGTGCTTGTAGGGTGAGAGCTTAACGTGAAGGCCGAAAGCATTGTGTGTGACGTTATTGAGCTCCAGACCTCAGGCTTCACGTGAATGCATTGCCATCCATTTTTACTATTGGAGAAAAACAAACTGAAACAAGCTTTCTTTTTGAAAGAGTTCAATAATTTGGATTATCAAACGTAACAAGTTTGATCTTCTCAGTATAACTTGAATTGTATTTAATGAAATGTAAGTTATTTGTTCAAGATTTTCTTTGATCTTATTTTGTAAATGCAAATAAAAAAAAATCAAGGAGATCAGAATCTCCTCAGTTCAGGAGGACTAACTCCAAGCTGGCTGGTTACAGCCAGTGTACTGTGCACAAGTAAATGAAGGGTAATTTGGTGATGGGATACCAGCCTCTGTGCAGTTATTTCAGTGACAACGAGAGTGGGATGTGCCTGAAGAACATTTGCTTGGAAGAGTCATCTTGGAGTTGGGATAAGCATTTCTGGCATCATGCCTTTATTTGGGAAGCTTGACTCATTTGATCCTGCCTTTGAAGACTGGGCCCAGTATGTGGAAAGAATGCAGTATTTCTTCTGAGCAAATGACATTGGGGCAGATGAAAAAGCAATAAATAATCCTTTTGACTGCATGTGAACTCACAGCATTCTCGGCTATAAGGGGCTTAACTTTCCCAGAGACACCAGACACTAAAACCTTCGGAGAGTTGATGGAGTTGGTTAAGGAATATTATAACCCCAAACTTCCTCTAATTCTGAGATGCTATCCATTTAATTTGTCTGTTAGAGAACTGGGGGAGTCTGTATCGGGATTTTTGACAAGAATGGGGTGACTGGCAGTGGCATGTGATTTTGGGTTAACCCTGATTGAGATGCTGAGAGACCTTTTGGGATTTGGGATTAATGACATAACCATGCAGAAGTGCCTACTAGCTGAGGCCCAACTGGACTTCAAACAGGCACTACAACTGGTGTCATTAGAAAATGCTGCCAGTGGAGCTTGGGAGCTAAGGGGCATACCAATGGAAGTGGACACCCTCACCTGTCAGACTGAGCTTGGGGAGCACTATTTGAGTGTAGGCACTCATAGACCCTCAGGCAGGGCATAGTCTGAGCAGAGGGGTCCTAGGCCAGTCCCCAGCAGAACCCCACAACAAATCTGAGCCTCAGTCGATCCCAGCATAGCTGTATCTGTGGTTGCAGAATCTGTCTTTAACAAGATTCACTTGGGACTCCAATCCTTATGTTAGCACAAGACTTCAGCCAGACTGAGAACATACACTGGGGGAACCATTGCAGATTAGGGTACGACTTAGGTCCCAGGCTCTTATGAAAAGCAGTTGGTGCAGTTACCACTGATGTTAGTAAAAGGAATTGGTTGGGAAGGACTCACCTGGGTTCGCTCAATGTTTTTTTGATTAGAAAATGGCTGCCTCAGTGAAGTCCTAGTGAAATACCCAGGAGTATTTCAGGAAGGACTTGGGACTATCAAGGAGGCCATAACTGCTTCACATATTGGCCAGGAAGCAATTCTGAGATTTTGCAAGGCCCACCCAGTGCCATTTGCCTTGCAGGCTAAAGTAGAAGCTGAAATCAGGAGACTGGAGCGTGAAGGAATCATCAAACCAGAGCAGGTTGTAGAATGGGCTGCACCAGTCGTACCGATTCCGAAGCCTGATGGGTCGGTTCGCCTTTGTGGGGATCTTAAGCAAACGGTAAACCGTTTCTCACAGCTGGATAAATACCCGATCCCTCACATACAGCACTTGTATGCAAACTTGGCAGGGGGGCTGTCCTTTACAAAGCCAGACATGAGCCATGCCTACCTGCAATTGCGACTGGACGAGGAATCCCAGAAGTACTCTACAATTAATACCCATAAGGGGTTATATCATTATACAAGACTGACATTTGGGATATCATCAGCCTGCACCCCTTTCCAGCGGACACTGGAGAACATTTTACAGGAGCTACCCCAGGTTGTCATTTATCTGGATGATGTGCTAATAACAGGGAAGACCAATGAAGAGCACTTGGAGAACTTGGACATAGTGCTTAAACAATTCTCCCAGACGGGCATTCACCTTAGATGGGAAAAATGTGTGCTCCAGGCGTTCCAAGTGACCTATTTGGGTCACTGAGACAACAAAACCGGGTTACACCCGTTGGAAGAGAAAGTGAGGGCGATCAAAGGAGCCCCAGCTCCAACATCTGTACTGGAGTTTGGGTTTATCCTTGGGTTAGTGAATCATTACGGAAAATTCACACATAATTTGGTCTCCATCTTGGCACCCTTACACCTGCTGTTGAGAAAGGGTCAGCCTCGGAAATGGTCGCGTCACCAAGAAGCAGCCTTTAGGGAAGTGAAAAAGCAGCTTTCGTCATCTAAGGTGTAGGCCCACTCTGATCCAAAGTGAGAGGTACTGCTGACATGCAATGCCTCCCCGTACGGTACCGACATAGCCTTGGCTCACCAGTGGCCCAATGGAGAGGAATGCCTGATAGCATATGCTTCCCAAACTTTGGCTGATGCCAAATGCAAATATGCCCAGTTAGAGATGGAAGGTTTGGCGGTCATCTTTGGTGTGAGGAAGTTCAGCCAGTACTGTTAACGGACGAGAATTTGTCAAGATGGTGCCACCTATAGCTTCCAGTAGAATTCAGCATTAGGCCCTTATTCTCAGTGTGTACAAGTACAATTTAGAACACAAGCAGGAAGCCAAGTGGCTAATGCAGATGCCTTGAGCTGCCTCCCACTGGCAGATACTCCACCCATGGTGACCCCCTCCCCCAGAAGAGCCCATTTTGGTTTTAAACTTTCTGGACCCTTTCCAGTCACCGCTGACAATATCCGACTGTGGACATAAAATGATCCTATCCTAGCAAAACTAGAACAGCTGGTGGTAATGTGGGAAACAGAAGGGCCATCGCACCCCAGATTGAAACCTTTCCGGACCCAGCAAGACCAGATCATCTTGGACAACGGCATATTACTGTGGGGAGCAAGAGCGATTGTCCCAAGTAAAGTTTGCTGCCAGATACTGGCCAAACTCCACCAGTGTCATCCAAGGGTTTTCCAAGATGAAGATGCCAACAAGAAGATATGTCTGGTGGCTGGGGTTGATGCCAACGTAGCTGGGTTGGTGGGGCAGTGCCCAGAGTGCCAACAAGGACAAAAATTGCAACAACCAGCACCCCCACATTCATGGGAATGGCCAGAGAAACCCTGGACTCGGTTGCATGTCAACTATGTCGGTCCTTTCATGGGCTCAGTGTTCCTGGTCATTGTGGATGCCCATTCAAAGTGGTTGGACATGCATAATGTCCATTCAGCAAACACAGGGGTGATGATTGAGAAGCTGTGAGCATTGCTCATGATATAGGGAGGTATATTTCCTAAAGTCCAAAGGCATTCAGCACATAAGGACAGCTCCATACCATCCATTGTCCAATGGTCTAGTGGAAAGAGTGGTCCAAACACTGAAGGCACGCTTAAAGAAGCATCAACCGATACCAAACTGTTCCATTCCTGTTTGATCATAGGACCACCCCACACGCAACAATAGGGAGAGCTCAAAATGTTAGCTTACTGTCTCACTATGGACACTGTCTGACCCACTGTGATGTCCAGCATTTGTTGTTTTCAGTTCAAATGCTTGTTCCAATGCTGCCTTGAAATTGTTATCTTTTCAATTCTATGAACTTTGTGAATTTTTGTTTGTAATCTCCCTAGTTTGTTTTTTTTTAGAAACAGGAATTGTATTCACTATTTCCTAATCATCTAATACTGTCCAAATGTTCAATGAACCTTTAAACACAGCTCCCTTACTCTCTCCTCATGTCCTGAAGTGCTCTTGGAATCATTCCATCTGACCCAGGTGCCTTATAAATATTCAGCCACCCAGCATTTTAATTAGCATTTTGTTACTAATCCTTCCTTTCTTTACGAAGCTTCGATCATTTCCTTGGCTGGCAACCAGTGAGCAGGCTGTTCAACTGTTTCCTATAACAGCTATTGAGGAAGATCATTTGGAATGGCCACCCTTTTATGTCCCTCTCCAATTGTCTCCTTTCCCTTTCTCCAATGTTTAGAAACGATTCACTGTTTCATACTTTTCCAACTTGGAACACATCCCAAACAGTCAAATTCCACTGGGCAAGATTCAGGAGACTTTGAAAAGCATGTGTATATCTGTATACATGTGTGCACGTGTGTCTGTATATGTGTTTGTATTTATGTGTGTTTCTGTATATGTGTATGTTTGTGTCTTTCTGTACATCCATACACATGTTTGTGTGTTTAGGAGTGTGTATTTATCTATACTTCTATACATATGCATGTGTGCATGTGTCATGTAGTTACGTGCATGTGTGTGTGGTCATGTGAATGTGTGTGTGAGTGTGCATATCTGTAAATACGTGTGTGTATGTGTGTGTGTGTGTTTGTACATAATATGTATGCATGTGTGTATACAAGTGATGTATAAATTGATGTGCAAACAAAGCAAGGGTGATATGAGAGAAAACATTTTCACACAGCAAGTAGTTAAGAGTCTGGAATGCACAGCCTGGAAACTGTGGTGAAGGCAGGTTCAAATGAGACATTCAAGAGGTGATTCTTTGGATAGAAAGGCTGAGCACGGATATGGGGGAAAGGCAGGAGACTGGCACTGGTATAGAAATGGTGTGGGTACGATTACCAAATGCATTGTAATAATTGAAATTTTTTTTCTTTTATTCATATGTGGAATGAGGGCGTCACTGGCCAGGCAGCAGTTATTGCCCATCTCTAATTGCCCAGAGGGCAGTTAAGAGTCAACCACACTGCTGTGGGTCTGGAGTCACGTTTAGTCCAGACCAGGTAAGGATGGCAGTTTCCTTTCCTAAAGGACATTAGTGAACCAGATGGGCTTTTCCTGACAATCAACACTGGATACATGGTCATCATTAGACTCTTAACTCCAGATATTTATTGAATTCAAATCCCACCATCTGCCGTGGCAGCATTCAAACCCAGGTCCCCAGAACATTAGAGACAACAAGGTGCTGAGCTGGATGAACACAGCAGGCCAAGCAGCATCATTTTTGCTGCTAGGCCTGCTGTGTTCATCCAGCTCTGCACCTTGTTGTCTCGGATTCTCCAGCATCTGCAGTTCCTACTATCTCCCCAGAACATTATCTTGGTCTCTGGGTTAACAATCCAGTGACAATACCACTTGGCCATTGCCTCCCTGATGTATGTGTACTTTCGGTTCTGTGTGTGAATGCGTGCGAGTAAGTTAGGTGTATGAACATGTATAGATGCACATCCATGTTGTATAAAGAAAGCCAGTTGAAAGAGAAGCAAAGTACGATGGGATGTAGGAAAGGACAATAAATACAACAACAGATGGGTAAATGAGCTGTCTCAGGGGATCAAGTGATTCATTGTGACTAATGGTCTGTTGGAATACAGACAGAATCCCATCACATAACCAGAGCCCAATATTCTACTCAAACAATTGGGGACAACACGTGTGTAATAAGAGAGCAAACACAAGGCCAGGCTGAAACCAGGCTTTAGTGATAAACTGTACAGGATCAGTCTGCTGTACTGCGGGCTATTTCTCATGCTGCAGTTAAGCTGTAGCATTTACCTCAGATTTCATTTTCGGGGAAATCTCTGTATTAAAGTGGACTAGGGTATGGCAGAAATCACAATGCATATCTGTCAGCTTCTGGATACAGTCTGTCTTGTAGTAAGTCACATAGAGCATCCTTAGAAGATAAATGATGAAAAGCTGCTGGAACATGTTCAGAAGAATTCAAAAATTAAAAACAGAATTAAATATCAGATTTCTCAATTGCTGCTGCCAGGAGTTAAAAGTGTTTCAATACTAGTCTATGCTGTTGCCACATTAGAGAAAATAAAGGTAGACTTGTGTTTAGATAGTACCTTTAACAGTCTCAGGACATTGTAAAACTTTTGAAGTGTAGTCTATGTAGCAGCCAAATAGCACACAGCAAGCATCCACGATTATTAATGAGATAAACGCAGAGGATGCAGAAGGTGTGGCAGCATCCGGAGAGAGAGAAATAGAGTTAAAGTTTTGAGTCTGATATAATTCTTCTTCAGAACACATCTCAGTTTTTTGAAGATGAGGAAAACAGACAGTTATTCAGTTTTAGGCGTTTTATTGGAAGGTAAAATGGGCATAAGGCACCAGGGAGAACCTGCCTGCTCATCTTAGAAAGTTTAGCAATAGGATCTTTTACATCAAGTAGAGATGCCAGGTGGAGTCAGAGATTATTAGCTTTGCAAAGAATGGCACCTGTGTCAGTGCAGCATTCTGGCAGTGCTGCATTAGGAATACCAACCTGGATTATGTACGATTCTCCACAGTTGGATTGAACCCACAGCCTTCTGTTCCAGAGGCAAAAGAAAAAGCATGAACCAGAATAGGGAATTACTCATTCCCAAAAATATGTGGTGGGAAAAAATTGGTCAAACATATGGCAGGCATGATGACTCAGCAGTTAGCATAGCTGCCTCACAGCACCAGGGACTCGGGTTCAATTGCACCCTCAGGTGACAGTGTGTGTGGAGTTTGCATGTTCTCTCTGCGTCTGTGTGGGTTTCCTTCCGGTGCTCCGGTTTCCTCCCACAGTCCAAAGATGTGCAGGCTAGGTGGGTTGCTCATAATGTCCAGGGATGTGCAGGTTAGGTGGGTTAGCCATGGAAAATGCAGGGTTACAGGGATTGGTGGGTCTGGGTGGGATGCTGTTTGAAAAGTTGGCATGGACTTCATGAGCTGAATGACAGCTTCCACACTGTAGACATTCTACAACTTAGATAGTCATAGAGTCATACAACACAGAAATAGACCCTTCCGTCCTACCAGTCCAAGCTGAACAGAATCCCAAACTAAACTAGTCCCATCTGCCTACTCCTGGCCCATATCCCTCCAAACCTTTACTATTCATATATCCATCCAAATGTCTTTTAAAGGTTGTAATTGTACCCGCATGCACCACCTCATCAGGAATTTCATTCCACACACAAACCACCCTTGGTGTAATAAAAAAACTTAAGAGGCAAATTTAAATCTCTCTCCTCTCACTTTGAAAATGTGCCCCTAGTCTCACCAATGTCCGGTACAACCTCAACGTAACCTCCCAACTCCTATATTCAAAGGACTGAGTATTTAAGGCAAGTCTGCCGAACACCTTTTGAACTGCCCTGTCTATATGTGACACAAACTTTAAAGAATTATGTACCTGCACCCTGGGTCCCTTGGTTCTACAACACTACCTAAGGTCCTACCATTAATTGCATAACCCTTGTTTGTTGTACCAAAATGCAATATATCACATTTATCCACATTGAACTCCATCTGCCATTTTTCAGTCCTTTGCATTCAGAGGAAAAGACAATTATTAAAAGAGAAATAAACCTGTCAAATTAACAATCAAAAATCATAAGTGCAAATATTATGGTTTAATTTCCCTGATGAGAATCTTGCTGAAAACCAGTTTTGATATGCTCATAAAATGTGGCTTTCATTAAATGGATTACATTGATTGCGTATCCTTTTATCAGGAGAAAATGTGACTTGTGTTTTACCTTGTTGTTTAATGGATCACTCATCATTGTCTGACTGTTTTGACGCATGTCTTCCTGATTACTCTGATGGGCTGGCCCCGGTTTACATTCTGAAGAATTGCCAGATGGATGTTGAGCTGAGAAGCCTGTCAGGAAAAGATGATAAATTACTCACAGCACCATGCTTTTCTGTCATGACTGCCAACAGACCTGGCAGGTTGGTAACAGCTCCGTAAGTCAGTGAGACACAGATACAGAGACAGACAGACAGAGAGACACGGAGACACAGAGACAGAGAGACACAGAGACAGAAATAGAGAGATACAGAGACAACGAGTGATGGTAAAAGGACATTAGCCCATTCCTTCTCTGATGGGAAACTTTAGCCACTCTCTTATTGTCATTTAGTTTTTCATTTCCTTTTGTTTAAACTGCGTGATGGCGTGGAATATTAGGAGATACTTTAGAAACTGATAACTGTTAGCCATAACTCAGCAGGTAGTACTCTCATCAGCAGGCCATAAGGCCAATCATTGATCATTTTTAAAGATTCGATTGATGGGATGTTGGTGTCAGTGGCTAGGCCTTCATTTATGCCCATCCCTAACTGCCAGCCAATGGGGAACTGCCTTCTCCAACCACTGTAATCTGGTTGGTGGAGGGAGACCCACAATACGGACAGGGAAAGAACTTCAGGATTCTGACCCCGCGACACTGAAGGATATATATATTTCCAAGTCAGGATGGTGAGTGGCTTGGAGGGGAACTTGCAGGGGGTGGTGTTCCCATGTATCTTCTGCCCTTGTCCTTCTAGATGGTAGAGGTCATATAAGTTCACAAAGTGCTGTGGAAGGAGCTTTGGGGAGTTGAGGCAGTACATTTTGTAGAGAGCACACATTGCTGCTCCTGAATGTCGGTGGGCGTGGGAGCAGATGTTTGACAAGGTGGGTGGGCTGCTAATGAAGTTGTCTGCTTTGTTCTCTGTGTTAGCATAGTCCATCCAACCCTAGCACCCCTCCCTTTCTTACAGCACCTTTCTATTGAAGCGCAGGAGATGCGGCACCTTCTCTTTTACCACCTCTCTGCTCACTGTCCAAGGCCCAACACTCCTTCAGAGTGAAGCAGGGATTGCATGTACTTCTTACGATTCAGTCTACCATATCCACTGCTTACAAGGTGGTCTCCTCTACACAGAGCAAACCAAAAGCAGACTGGCTGAATTGTTTTGTAAAAAACATGTGCTCTGTCTACCACAAACCTGAGCCTCCAGTGGCCTGTCATTTTAGGTCTACTGCTAGTATCTCTGTCCTTGGCTTGCTGCACTGTTACAGTGAGGATCAGCATTAGCTTGAGAAACAGCAGCCCATTTTTCAATTGGGCACTTTTCTCCAGCCCTCTGGACTCAACAATATGTTCATAAATTTCATACACGATCTCTTTCCACATTTTGATTCCTTTTTGTTTGCATATTTCTCCACCAGCTACAACAAACACTCTCTTCTCCTCCTCTTTTGGTAGCTGACGCTTTTCCTCACACTTTTCAAAATCTCACGAGCCCCCAGTCAGGAGTCCAGAACCAGGGGTCACAGTCTAAGCACACGGGGTAGGCCATTTAGGACTAAGATGAGAAGAAATGCCTTCGCTCAGAAAGTGGGGAGCCTGTGGAATTCCCTGTCACAGAAAGTGATTGAAGTCAAAATATTGGCTGATTTCAAGAAGGAGTTAGATATAGTGAAGGCATGAAAGAGTATTGGGGAGAAAGCAGGAACAAGGAACTGAGCTGGGTGATCAGCCATGACCATATTGTATGGCGGAACAGGTTCAATGGGCTGAATGGCCTACTCCTGCTCCTATTTTCTATGTTTCTATGTTTTAAGAGAATGAAATAAAAGATACATCAATAGTTCAAAAAAGTAATTACATATTCATTCTTGAAACATCTGTAATAATGGAAGTCTGAGGGAATGAGATTCCACACTTGGAAAAGTTAATGTTCAGTACCAGAGAGGTAGTGTAGCAGCAATTAATTATAATCATGTCATTTAATGCATACTCAGAGTGAAATGAAGAGGCCCTAACTTTCTGTGGTGAGTTCATACTCCATCTCTGAATGGCAGTACACAGACACAATGCCTTTTAATAAACCTGAATGGGGAAACAAATGGCAAGGTGCCATTTCTGTGCTGTTTATGGTGGCTCAATGCAGCTCAGTGACTTGCAGACTTAGAGTTTAACTACAGTGTGTGTTCACTAGACATCACTGACAATGTCCACAGTATTAATGATCACTTTTGTTAGCCTCATTGCTATTTTCCTGAAAAGTCATGACCAATGTTAAGAACTCACTCAGACCCAGCTTCTGTAACTCAGCCAGGAAGGTGGCAAAAATGTCACAAATCTGAATAAATCACAGTCACAGAGCAGTTTGGAGGAAATTCCTGGAGAAATTATTATTCTGTTGCTGAAGAGTAAATGTATGACTCTTTAAAATTCTAACCACTTCTGAATAATCATCGAGTGAGTTGGTACAGGGATAGAGGAAGGCGGTGAAGATATTCTGGCTCTGATATTTACTGTAACTGAGATGTTCCCTTCGCATTATTTTGAAAAGTAACACAGAAATTTGAAGGGTCACAGTTGCAATTCTGCAGAAAAACAGGACTGGCAAAAGATGCAAGCTGATATATTGTCTTTCAAGAGACTGAATTTCGCCAGGCACAAGAATCACATAACTAGGGCTGTGGATATGGCTTTAACTAAATAGTGAGGGCATGGATTGAGTTGTATGGAAAATTATGGAAAAGGATAAAGGTGGGGGAGGCTCAGCAGAGGTTATTAAAGTTTCTAGAACAAGTAATAGGACAGAAAGTGTGGAAAAGGGGACAACTATGAAAAGGGGGACAGTCTACACAGGACTTACGGTGTTGTACTTAAATGCATGTAGTGTATGAAACAAGGTAAATGAGCTTGTAGTGCAGATTGAAATTGGCAGGAACGATGTTGTGGGTGTCACAGAGATGTGGCTGCAAGGGGTTCAGGGCTGGGAATTAAATATCCAAGGATACATGTCCTATCGCAGGGACAGAGAGATGGGCAGGGGGTGGGGGGTGGGGGTGGTGCAGGGAGGGGAGGAACCTTGTTAGTAAGAAATGAAATGAAATCGGTATCAAGAAGTGATATAGTCAGAAGGCGTGGAATCTGCCTGGGTAAAGTTGAGGAACTGCGAAGGGTAAAAGGCCCTGATGGGAAAGGCCTCCTAGTAGTCGTCAGGGGAAGAAAATAAGTCAGGAGATAGAAAAGGAATGTAAGGGAGGCACTATTACAATAATCATGGCAGACTTCTACATGCAGGTGCTCTTAGAAAATCAGTTTCGTAGCAGGTCTCAAGACAAAGAATTTGTGGAATGGCTGCAAGATGGTGTTTTCAAGCAGCTTGTGGTATAGCCCACTTAGGAACAGGCAATTTTGGATTTGGTGAGGCAGACTTGATTAGGCAGCTGAAGGTGAAGGAACCCTTAGGGGACAGTGACCATAATATGATAGAATTGACCCTACAGTTTGAGGGGGAGAAGCTGGAATCAGATGTAACGGTATTACAATTCAGTAAAAGTAACTTCCAAGACATGAGGGAGGAGCTAGCTAGAGTTGACTGGAAGGAGAGCCTATCAGGGAAGACGGTGGAGCAGCAATGGCAGGAGTTTCTGGGGGTAATTCAGGAGGCACAACAGAAATACATCCCAAGGAAGAAGAAACATACTAAGGGGAGGACAAGGCAACTGTGGCTGACATGGGAAGTCAGGGGCAGCATAAATGCAAAAGGAAAAACATACAATATGGTGAAGATTTGTAGGAAACCAGAGGATTGTGAAACCTTTAAAACCCAGCACAAGACAATTCAAAAGCAATAACAGAGAAGAAGATGAAATATGAGAGTAAACTAGCTAGTGTTAAAGAAGACAGCAAGAGCTTTTTTAAAATATATAAAAGGTAAGGAAGAGGCAAGACTGGACATTGCAGCACTGGAAAATGAGGCTGGAGAAGTAGCAATGGGGAACAAAGAAATGGCAGAGGAACTGAATTGGTACTTTGCATCAGTTTTCACAGTGGAAGACACCAACAGCATAGCAGAACTTCAAGAGAGTCAAGGGGCAGAGGTGAGTGGGTGGCCATCACTAAGGAGAAGGTGCTGGGGGAGCTGAAATGTCTTGAAGGTGGATAAATAACCTGGACCAGATGGACAACACCCCAAAGTTCTGAAGGAAATAGCTGAGGAGATTGTAGAGGCATTGGTTGTGATCTTTCAGGAATCACTGGAGTCAGGGAGGGTCCCAAAGGACTGCAAAACGGCTAATGTAATAGCCCTGTTTTAGAAGGGTGGGAGGCTGAAGACAAGAAACTATAGGCTGGTTAGCCTGACCTCAGTTATTGCTAAGATTTTAGAGTCCATTATTATGGATGAGACTGGAGAGAACTTGGAAGTGCGTGGTAAAATAGGGCTGAGTCAGCACAGCTTTGTCAAAGGGAATTCATGCTTGACAAATCTGTTGAAATTTTTTGAGGAGAT
>NC_063349.1:55928907-55965446 GCF_021869965.1 Rhincodon typus
CAAAACGTCAGCTTTCCTGCTCCTCTGATGCTGCCTGGCCTGCTGTGTTCATCCAGCTCCACACTGTGTTATCCCAGGCTCCAGCATCAGCAGTTCTTACTATCTCTGTGGGAAAACAGGGCTTTTTCAGGATGACAGCCCATGACTAGTGGAGTTCTGCAAAGGTCAGTATTGGGATCTCAACTATTCACATTACACATTAACGATCTGGACGAAGAAAAGGAGGGGATTGTTACTAAGTTTGCAGATGACACAAAGATAGGTGGAGAGGCAGGTAGTTTCATGCTTGATCTGATTGTGGCCTCAAGTCCCCATTCCTGCTTACGTCCAATGATCACTGACTGTTATCAGTCAAGAATCTATCTTCTTCTGACTTAGATATATTTAAGGACCCCACCTACATCCTCTCTGGGGAAGAGAATTCCAAAGACTCATGAGCCCTTAGAGAAGAAAATTTTCTCTGATCTCCATCTTAAATGGTGACCCCTTATTTTTAAACGGTGCCCTCCGGTTCTGGTCTCTCCTACGAGTGAAGACATCCTTTCAGCATCCACCTGTCAAATCCCCTCAGCATCTTATGTGTTTCAATAAGATCTCAACCTTCTCAACTCCAATGCATATAGGCCCAATCTGCCCAACCTATCCATCTCAATTAACCCCTTCGCCCTGAGCGTTAATTAACTGAACTATCTTTGAATCTTTTTGAATGCATCACATTCTTTCTTAAATAAGGAGACCAAAAATGTGCACGATATTCCAAATGCGGCCTTGCTAAAGCCTTTTACAACTGTAGTAAAACCATCCCTACTTCTATATTCCATTTTCCTTGACATAAACCCCAACGTTCTATCTGCTTTCCTCATCACTTGATGTTCTATGTTAACCACCATGTATGCAACATTATTATTGAGCTTACCACTTCTATCCAATTCCCCTGTCTCTCCACTGGCAATCTTCTCCTGGCTTTCTGCTCCCATGGTTTGAGGCAAATGCTTCTGCAGTTGATGAGTCTCCTGTTGATGGTCGCAGCTCGGATGATCCAATGACGATAACCTCATATGTGACAGTGATTTATGAGCTGGCAAGGCCCAGGATGTTTGAGAAATTGACAATCTCTCAGTCAGCTCTGCAAAGTAAAAGTGGAGTATTATGCAAGGTTATAAAGTGCGTGACCAGTGAACAGCCCATTACACAACTCCTAATTTTTCATTGTGTTGAGGTCATTGAGAAATAAGACAGGCTGCCCAAAGAGATGCAAAGAGGCAATGCCCATGATAAGTTGAATAAATTGAAACAACACCTTCCCGGATTTGTAGGACACAGTGGAGATCAGGGTGTGGAGACTGGACGATTGTACAAGAGGATGCCTGAAGTTTTTTTCCACATTGGAAAAGATCAGTTGCCTGCCATTGATGGGATGGCAACAACCTCAAAATCACAGAATGATAAAATCACAAAATTGTTACGGTGCGGAAGGAGGCCATTCAGCTCACTGTGCCTGTATCAACTCTTCAGATGAGCAGCATCACCCAGAGCCAATTTCCTGCCTTTTCCCCATATCCCTTAGACAATGTTTCTCTCCAAATAATCATCAGTGACCCTCTTGAATACCTCAACTGAATCTGCCTCCACACTTTTCCACGCAGTGCATTCCTGACTCGAACTACTCACTGGGTGAAAAAGTTTTTGCACACTTCAACCTTGCTTCATTTGCAGGTCACTTTAGATCTATGCCCCTCTCGTTCTTGTCTTACAAATGGGAACAGTTTCTCCTTATTTACTATATCTAACCCGCTCATGATTTTGAAAACCTCTATCACATCTCCTCTCAGCTTTCTTTTCTCCCCAAAGGAGAAGGGTGACTCAGTGGCTCAGTGTTAGCACTGCCGCCTCATACTGCCAGGGACCTGGGTTCAATTCCAGTCTTGGGTAACTGTCTGTGTGGAGCTTGCATGTTCTCCCTGTGTCTGTGCAGGTTTCCTCTAGGTGCTCCAGTTTCTACTCACTGTGCAAAGATATGAGGTTTAGGTGGATTGGCCATGCTAAAGGCAGGATTATATGGATTGGGTGGGATGGTCTTCAGGGAATTGGTGCAGACTCAATGAGACAATTAGCCTTTTCCTGCACTATAGGGATTATATGAGGGAAAAGTCCCAATGTCTTCAATCTATCCTCATCTCTGGAACCAGCCTTGCGAATGATTTCTGCACTCTCTCTCTTTCTCCAATGCATTCACATCTTTCTGTGCCCAGAACTGTACACGATTCTCCAGCTGAGTTCTAACAAGTATCTCACCTACTTCACCACATGATAAAGAGATGGGGTCGTTGTCAAAGGAGGCTTCTTGTTGGGTGCCTGTTTGTGGACTCATACTAATGGGGGAGGTGTAGTATTCACAGCCCCATCATGAGGGAATGTCCCTGCTGTTATGTCAAGTGAGGGCCAATAAATGGAGAGCCACTCTGGGCCTCACTGAAAACTTTGAACACAAGGAAGCCAATCATCCCTTCAGACCTTTTCCACCATTCTACTAACTCATTTGTACCCAAATTCCATTTCCCAGCCTTAGTTGCTTATTCACTTAATCCTCATACTCAACCAAAATCTAACAATCCTAGGTTGTGAAAGTTTTGATTACTCCCCTCCAGCCTTGTCAGCTTCCTGGGAGAGAAATCCAGCAGACTTTCACTCCCCTTTGTGTGAAGAAGTGCTCCCTCACATCATCTCGAAAGGCTGGGCTCCAATATTCAGGTGCTACCTCCTATTCTGGACTCCCCTCCATTAAAGGAAATAGTTTCTCTCCATCAGCCCCATCAAATGCTTCAATCATTTGAAAATACCTCAATTACATCACTCAATTAATTGTCTATACTTAAGGAAGTACAATTGTAGTCCACACAACCCATCCCCATAATTTAACCTTTTTAGCCCAGTACCATTGTGGTGAATCTGCACAGTAAAATCTCAAACATTTTCTAACACTCTGACAGGTTTCTTAAATTTTTTTGTGGGATATTGGTGTCAGTGCTTGGGTAAGTATTTGTTGCCCATCCCTAACTGCCCTTGAACTCAGTGACTTGATAGAACGATTTCAGAGGGCACCTGAGAGTCAACCAAACTGCTGTGGGTCTAGACTCACATATAAGCCAGACCAGGTAAGGACGGCAGATTTTCTTCCCTAAAGGACATTATTTACTGTCACTTATATACAGAAAGATACAGTGAAAAGTGTTAAAATCCAGTATTATTTTGAGTTACAAAAGGAATAAAAAGAAATTACATAAATAGAGTTCACCCTCCATACAAGGGGTCTTCAAACATAACTCCAGGGCTTCTGAAAGATATCCCATGCCGCAAGGAGTCCCCACTCCGGGTACCATCTCCACCGCAGCCAATGATGCGCCAAATTCCTGAGTCCATGCTCCGGGCCTACCACAATCAGGAGTCCTGCTCCACACACCACCATCACTGCAGCCAACACCCCGCTCAGCACCTCTCTGTCGAATGTAATCTCAAATCTGAACGGCCTAATTCTGTTGTTGTCTGCCATGTTTCAAAATGCATGAATCAATACCAGAAGGCCTCAATCATCATGTCATTTTGAACAGATAAACATGTTTGTATTTCAAAGCATAGGACCCATTCACAGCTCATTGAGTCAACCACAGGGATGAATGTATTTACATCCTAGTTAGTGAATCAGATGTGTTATATCACAATTACTGAGAGCAGCTTTCAATTCCAAACTTACTACATTTCAATTCCAACAGCTTCTATGGTGGGATGTAAACCCATGAATCTGCAAACCTTTCTCCTGGGCCTCCAGATTAACACTACAATGTCATCTTCCCCCTGGGGGCTTAAGGAGAAATATCCATTCCCCAGTCGTATATGAACTCCAATGTCACAAGACAGCACTATGTGTGCATCAGTCCTGGTACAAGCTGAGTCTGTCAACAACTATGTGCAGTTATATGTCACCTGAATAGAAACATAAAAATTGGATTAGGTCATTCGGCCCTTCAGGCCTGCTCAATATGGTCATCGCTGATCCTCTGTCTCCACGCCATTTTCTCCCTACCCCTTGATGCCTTTAAACTTCATTGATATCTTTCTTGAATATATTCAGTGACCTAGCCTCCAGAGGTTTCTGTGGTGGAAAATTCCATGGGTTCATTACTCCCCGAGTGGGGAAGTCTTTCCTATTCCCATATTCCTGAGATTCAATCCTCTGGATCTAGACTCTTCAAATCAGGGGGAAATATCCTCCCTGCACCTAGTCATAACATTCTAACACGGCTGGATTTTGTTTCAATAAGATCCCCTCATTTTTCTAAACTCTCGTGACAAGGGGGTTCAGGTACATAATTCTTTGAAGATTGCATTACATGTAGACAGGATGGTTAGGAAGGCGTTTAGCATGCTTGCCTTCATTGCTCAGACTTTTGAGTATAGGAGTTGGGACGTCATGTTGAGGTTATACAGCACATTGCTGAGGCCTCTTCTGGAATACAGTGTACTGTTCTGGTTGTCCTGATACAGGAAGGATATTAGTAAGTGGAGAGGGTTCAGAAGACATTTACCAGAATGTTGCCAGTTATGAAGGGTTTGAGTTATAAGGAGAGGCTGGATAGATTGTGATGTTTTTCACTGGAACATAGAAAGTTGAGAGGTGATCTTATAGACGTTTATAAAATCATGAGGGGTATAGAAAGGTGAATGGCAGGTTTCTTTCCCTGGGTTGGGGGGATTTCAAGACTAAGAGGTGTATTTTTAAGGTGAGAGGAGTAAGATTTTAAAAAGACATGAGGTGCAATTTTTTTTTTACACAGAGAGTGGCTTGTGTGTAGAACGAACTTCCAGAGGAAGGGTTGGATGCAGGTACAGTTACAATGTTTAAAAGACATTCTGTTAAGAAATGTTTGGAGGGATATGGGCCAGGAAGATGGAACTAGTTTAGTTTGGGATTTATGGTCAGCATGGATTGGTTAATCCGAAGGGTCTGTTTCCATGCTGTATGACTCTATAACAATGACTACAAGTGAGTCAATGACTACTATATGAGTCAAACCAATCTCCCCTCATAAGACAGTCCTGCCATCCCCAATATCCCTAGCACCTCCCTCTACGCTGAATATTTTCTTTTCAGTGAGGAGATGTAATAGACTATACATAATAAATTTTCCCAGACTGCTTCACAACACAAATCATCAAACAAATTTGACATTGTGCCACATGAGAGCAGGTAGGTCAGCTGACAAAAAGCTCGGATAAAGAGCTCGCCTTAAGGAACGTTTTAAGAGATGAGAGGAGGTAAAGATAAGAAGGTATAGGGAAGGAATTCCAGAGCTAAGGAATAAGCAGCTGAAAGTGCAGTGGAGCAATTATAATTGGCGAGACACAAGGGATCTGAAATACAGAAGTCGTGAGTCTGCAGGTTCCTTCAAAGACCTGTCCAACTCGTTACACTCTCCTCCTCTTCCCCAGTGTTTTCTATTCAATAGCCTTTGATTTCAGTTCCGCTGAGGTTGCTGTGTTGTTCCTGGAGCAAAATGATCCTTTCCAAAAAAAAACAGAATTTGTTTCTATACATATGATTATAAGGCTTTTGTTGGCAGTTTTCTTTTCCCTCTGGGCTGTTGTTGATTCTATTTTCCGGATTAAGACTTTTTTATAATTTGAGCAATGGTGTGAGACTACAACCAAGGGATTTTTAATTAGGGGAGGTAGTGGTAATGTTACTGGGCTAGTACTCCAGCAGACCAACTTAAACGTTCTCTTGACGTGCGTTCAAATTCCACCATGGCAGTGTAACACTTGAATTCAATGAAAGAACACCTGGAATTAAAACAAAAAAAAAATCACTGGCCTGATGGAGACTACTATCAATTGTTGTAAAAACCCATCTGGTTCACTAATGTCCTTTAGCAAATCTGCCTACATGTGACTCCAGACTCACAGCAATGTGGATGACTCTGATCTGCCTTCTGGGCAATTAGGGATGGGGCAATAAATGCTGATCGAGCCAGCGACGTCTGCATTCTGAAATTGTATTCTTTTTTTAAAAATTTGTTTGGGTTGTCGTAAATAGTTGACTAGAGAAGGGAACAGAGAGAAGCTTCACTTGGGTAGCATTGTAACTCAGTGGCTAGCACTGCTGTTCTAACAGCACCAGGACCTGGGTTTGATTCCAGCCTCAGGAAACGTCTGTGTGGAATCTGCATATTCTCCCCATGTCTGCATGGGTTTCCTCCCACAGTCCAAAGATTTTTTTTAAATTCATTCATGGGATGAGAGTGTCACTGGCTAGGCAGCATTTATTGCCCAGAGGGCAGTTAAGAGTCAACCATATTGCTGTGGGTCTGGAGTCACATGTAGGCCAGACCAGGTAAGGATGGCAGTTTCCTTCCATAAAGGGAATTAGTGAACCAGATGGGTTTTCCCCAACAATCAACAATGGATTTGTGGTCATCATTGGATTCTTAATTCCAGATTTGTTTTTTAATTGGATTCAAATTCTACCATCTGCCACGGTGGGACTCGAACCCAGGTCCCCAGATTATTGTCTGGGTCTTCTGGATCAACAGGCCAGCAATAATACCACTAAGCCACCACCTCCCCTTGCAGATGTGCAGACAATATGGATTGGCCATAGAAAATGCAGGATTACAGGGATGGATCTGGGTAGGATACTCTTTGGAGGGTTGGTGTGGACATGATGGGCTGAATGGCCTGCTTCTACACTGTAGGGCTTCTATGATAGATGCTGTACTATCCAAAAAGAAAAGTCAGGTGGCAAATTTGACCAGTTATTTAGATCTAAAGTATTTGACACGAAGGTTACTTCACCTTACAGAAATCTTTAATGCACTGTTACACCAACTCTCTTCTCTTTATTAGAAACTCTATGTGAAAACTAGTTAGCCATTTGCCTGATTATCCGAGGTGGAAAATGGACATGAAGTTACCATGTTAGCAATGTAACTCCAATCAGCCGTAGATCCTATTGCAAAGTGTGTGCTGTCCACTTTGTAGCAGGTGTCAAAAACAGGGACTAAACCCTTTGAGTATATTAAGAAGGATTATAAATCTTTGTTGACATTAGTCAGCGAAAGAAGTGGAGGAGTTTTTTTGGGGTTGACCTTCTCAGGATTCTTCAGTGGCAAGCAACAAATGGAATATTCCAGAATTTTTCCTGTAGCAGCAAGGAACATTCAGCCCCTCGATGCTTTCTATTCGATGCTGGTTCATCAGAATCTTCATTCCAACTACCCATGTTGGTTCCATCACTTTTAATCCTTTCACCCAATAAAAGTCTATTACTCCAAGATTTTAAATTTTTAATGGCATGGAGGTGCCAGTGTTAGACTGGGGTGGACAAGGTCAGAAGTCACACGACATCAGGTTAGTGTCCAACAGGTTTATTTGAAATCACAAGCTTTCAGAGCGCTGCCCTTCCATCAGGTGAAGGAGCTGAGCTCCAAAAGCTTGTGATTTTAAATAAACCCTTTGGACTATAAGCTGGTGTCATGTGATTTCTGACCTTGAAATTTTTAAGCTCGCCCATGGCGTCAACCTTTTTTTTTTCTTTGTAAGAAAGTTCCAGATTAAGGGACACGGATATATTAAATAGACAAGGCCTTTTCCACGAGGTGGGGGAGTCCAAAACTAGAGGGCATGGGTTTAAGGTGAGAGGGGAAAGATTTAAGAGGGACGTAAGTGGCAACTTTTTCACACAGAGGGTGGTGCATGTATGGAATGAGCTGCCAGAGAAAGTAGTGGAGGCTGGTACAATTACAACATTTAAGAGGCATCTGGATGGGTATATCAAAGGAAGGGTTTAGAGGGGTATGGGCCAAATGCTGGCAAATAGGAAAAGATTTATTTAGGATACCTGGTTGGTATGGAAGAGTTGGACCAAAGGGTCTGTTTCCATGCTGCACAGGTCTATGTCTCTATGTCTCTATTTCCGCTCCCCTGTGATGAAGTGTTACCTGACATCATCCTGGATGGCCTGGATTGAATTGTAAGGTTCTTCCAGCACTAGGCCCATGGCCTTGAATGTTAAGACATTTCAAGTGCTCATCCAAGTACTTTTTACAGGTTGTAAGGCTTCCCACCTCAACTACACTCCCAGGCAGTGCATTCCAAGCCCCCACCACTCACAGGGTGAAACATTTTCCTTAAATCCCCTCTAAACCTCCTACGCTTCATCTTAAAATTATGTCACCTCACTATTGATCCTTTAACTAAGGGGAACAGCTGCTTTCTATCCACCCTGTCCATGCCCCTCATAATCCTTAGTACCTCTATCAGGTCCCGACTCTCTGCTCCAAAGAAACCTGAGCTTATCCATTCCCTCTTCATTGTTAAACTGCTCCATCCCTGCAACATCCTGGTGAATCTCCTCTGCACCCCTCCACTGCAATCACATCCTTCCTATAGTGAGGTGACCAGAACTGCAAACATAATGAACAGTGGAGCAGACTCCTAGGGCCGAAGGGTCGCATGGCCTACTCCTGCTTCTATTTTCTATGTTTTTGTAATGATGTCAGCCAGGTAGACCTCATAGAATATGAGTTCTCTGATTGGACCATGTTAACAGCCCCAATCAGGGAGCCCTAGCTGACAGATATAAACATGAGCATCAGGGGTTCTGTTCACTCTGAGAGCTAGCTCTGGGGAAGCTGGGTCACAGTCAAGGACTCTCTGTGTGTAAATAAAGGAAGACTTGGTAATGGGATACCGGTCTCTGTGGAGTTATTTCAGTTTTTACGTTTCCAAGATTCACAACAGGCTTCCTGTGAATCTCCTGTGCATCATCTCCAAAGGTTCTACATCCTTCCTAAAGTGTGGGGCCCAGAGTTGGACACAATCCTTCAGCCGGGGTTGGATTTTTTCCCTACATAGATTGAGTAACTGTGGATTTTGCAGTTTAAGTTTTGGTTTTTAAAGATCAGGATAACCAACGATTATCTAATACCTAAAGTCCATCCATTAGGATGGGAAAAATAATAAAGTGTGACAACATGAAAGGTACTGGGAGGCAATGGAGTGCAGCAAAGCAACCACCTGAGTCAGAAACGCCTTGTGGTGTATCATCCAAGGGGTGATTGGATAAGGAAGACCCAGTGCATGGGATGATCTCATCCAGTTCTTCATAAGCACTGAGGCCGCTGTAAGTGTGCACAGTTTGTCCTGGGCTCCCTGGTGACCATGTTTCCAAGACATCTGTGAAAATGATTAGAAAGAGACAGCTGTGTTGGTATCTAAGAAATGATTGGCCAGAATGATAGATCAAATCAAGGACAGTCAGCTAACAGCCCCCTCACAAGTTAGGAGTGTGATGGAATACTCCCCACTTGCCTGGATGGGTGCAGCCCCAACAACACTCAAGAAGCTTGACACCATCCAGGACAAAGCAGCCCTCGCTTGATTGGCACCACATCCACCACCTTCAATGCTCACTCCCTTCATCACAGTGTCAGCCACTTTTTTAAGTTCATTAACAGGATGAAGGCGTCACTGGCTAGGCAGCATTTATTGCCCCATCCCTAATTGCCCAGAGAGCAGTTAAGAGTCAACCATATTGCTGTGGGTCTGGAGCCACATGTAGGCCAGACCAGGTAAGGATGGCAGTTTCCTTCCCTAAAGGGCATTAGTGAACCAGATGAGTCTTTCCTGACAATCGACAATGAATTCACGGTCATCATTCAATTCTTAATTCCAGATATTTTATTGAATTCAAACTCCGCCAGCTGCCATGGTGGGATTTGAACCCAGGTCCCCAGAATGTTAACTAGGTCTGTGGGATTAACAGTCCAGTGATAATATCACTAGGCCACCTAAAAGACACACTGCAGTAACTCACCAAGGCACCTCCAACAGCACCTTTCAAACCCAACCTTTCATATCAAGAAGAGAAGGGTGGCAGATACAAAGGATCACCACCACCTGCACGTTCTCCTCTAAGTCATGACTTTAACGACTTGGAAATACATCACTGCCATTCGTTCTGTGTCACTGTGTATAAATTCCCTTCCTAGCAGCATTGTGCCTACACTTCACAGATGGTGTGGCTTGATATGTTAGCTCACTTCCTCCAGGGTAATTAGAGGCGTGCAACAAAGACTGGCATGGCCAGGAATGGCCACATCCCATGAACGAGTGAAAAGAAGCTGGAGACAATTCTAAAACAATATTCTAGATTGTTAAACAATGCACACAATGTACTTTTGAAATGGGGATTATGAAATAGTTTGACAAACAGTCAGGAATCGACCAATCAGGTAACAAAGATTCTGTGAGCTTTCTGATTGGCTGTGCAGAAAGCAGTGCGCAGTGAAGACCAATGAGTGGAGGGAGGGGGCGGGACACTGGAGGCAGGGTGTCATGTGACTAAAGTTACAGAAATATATTCAAGCATGGATGGTGACTATACTGCACCAAGTCCAGGCTCTGGATTCATTTCCATCCCGATTGTTCAGTGACTTTTCTCTCAGTGGACCATGAACCTGTGCAGCCGGCCTCTTGTTGGAGTGGTCATCTCGAACAATCAGTACTGACAAAAATCATTTGACAGGGCACTTCAAGGCATATTGTGGCTGTCAAGATTCCCATCATCAGGAGGAATATTTTATTCTAAACACGGCAAGCAGTGAAAGGGAAGTTCAAGTGAAGTCATTTGGAAACAGCAAAGCACTTTGTCTCTGCCTTTAGCCATTTTAAAAGCCAGTTGACTTGGTCCTGGAATAGCAATGGGAAAACTGGACAATGGGAAGGTCTCCTTCATTGTCAAGGACGGGCGCACTTTGAAGATGCTGCTCAAAAGGTTACAATGGGTCAAATAGCATTTGTTCAATGCCTGAGCACAGATCTGAAAGGAAATTGTAACCATCATAATAGAATTATCCAACTGAAAGGCAAAGGAGGGCTGGGACAGACTGAGAAAGGAGTAACACACGTCTGTTACAAATTTCTGACACCCAGAGACAATTCAGTGAATGCAAATAGAGTAAAGTAATCAGGTGCCTTCTGTTCAAACACAGACATCTCAAGGTACAACACAACCTCGTAACAAACAGCCATCACCAACATGATTAAGCACTTACATTAGGACACCAGATCTGTTGAAAGTTGGAGGCGTTGATTGTGGACAACAACAGCAACATTTTGCGTTGATATAGTGCCTTTGATGTAGCAAACTAGACTAAGCCACATCACACATGTGTTGCCAATGAAAATTAAGGGTGGCATGGTGGCTCAATGGTTAGCACTGCTGCCTCACATCACTAGGAACCTGGGTTTCTTTCCAGACTCAGGCGACTGTCTGTGTGGAGTTTGCACATTCTCCCTGCATCTGGATGGGTTTCCTGTGAGTGCTCTGGTTTCCTCCCACAGTCCAAAGATGTGCAGGTTAGAGTGGATTGGTCATGGTAAATTGCCCATGGTGTCCAGTGATGTGCAGGCTAGGTGGATTAGCCATGGAAACACAGAGTTACAGGGTTTGGGTAGGGGAGTGGGTCTGGGTGGGATGATCTTCAGATGGTCGATGTGGACTCAATGAGCCAAATAGCCTGCTTCCACACTCTAGGGATTCTATGAAGATTTAGCACTGTGCCAGGTAAGGAGATATTAAGACAAAAAAAAGTTATGTTTTAACGAGTGCTTGAAAGGAGGAGAGAGAGCTAGTCGGGAGGAGAAGTTGAGGGAGGGATTTCCAAGACTTGGGACCCAGGCACCTGGAGCCTTGTCTGTCAATGGTGTTGCAAAATAAATTCAGTTATGCTCAGGAGGCCAGTTTTGGGGAAGTACAGCTATCTTGGAGAGTTGTAGGCTAGGATGAGTTTGCGGAGAAAGGGAAGGGTGAGGCTATGCAGAGAGAAACTGTTCGAAAGTAAAGAGGCTAAACCTGCTCACCAGCTTCTCATAAATATTAACCTCAATACTGGTTTCATCCTTGATAATGCTGTACACCTTATTATAATTTGGCAATAGAAAGGCATATAATATTCCAAACTCAGTCCAACCAAAGTTCAATACAAAGTACATTATTATAATTTCTCAACTTTTCAATTCTATCCCTCTCAAAATAAACTCTGGGGTTTGGATTGCCTTTCTCATAGCCTTACTGACCTCTGTCACAACTTGTAGCCCTAATTCTTTTGTACCTTGATCACATTTAGATTTTCATTTTCTAACAATACGTGGCCTCCTCATTTTTCCAGCCAATGTGTTACACCTCACACTTATTTGAGGAAACTAATATGTCAATCCCACAAACATACGTTAAGTTTCTTTTAAATGTCTTTGCTTAAATTTGTTGCAGTCTCGAATTTTGGTTTCATCCTCAAATTTAGAAACTGTGCTGTGATTCAAGAGTCTAAATTGTTGATCTGAACTGTGAACAACATCAATCCCAGCACTGACCCTTGTGGGACTGAATTTCTATTTGTTGCTTTCTAACCTGCTAATTGCTAAAATTCATAGTCCAGTGAGTAAGATGGCGGAAATCAATTTGCTAAAATCAAGTGCAATGCCACAAAATTTCAAAAGAAGCTGAGATCAAGTTTGAAGCAATTACCTCTTCAAATGTTACTCTGCTGCTGATGATAGGTGGACATAATGTTTTCACATCATTGTCTTTTTTTTCTAAATAACACCTCTCAACAACTAAGTCCAATGAAACTTTGCACAGTTGGCGCTTTCTGGATCTTTCAAAGAGTCCGATAATACCAGGATGTGGTGAATTAACTAAATTTTTTTCAGAATGTTTTGGACTGCTTTTTGAACATAGCAATAAGAGTGGGCCATTCAGCCCATCAACCTTGTTCTGTCATTCAATTCGATCATGGTTGATCCTCTACTGTCAAGCCACATTCCCACTCTATTTGAGGTGATTGGTGTCCAGAAACCAAAGGATTTTTGATTTGGACATGCTCAATGATTGAACTTCCATAGCTATCTGGGGAAGAAGAATTGAAAGAAACATCCTGTCTACAACCAGCATGTCATGCCCTGTAAGAATTTTTTATGTTTCAATGAGATTAGTCTTCATCCTTCGGAACTCAATAGAATGCAGACCCAGTTTCCACACTTTCTCCTCATAAGATGATCCCACCATCTCAGGGATTAATCTAGCAAAGGCCTATTATACTTTCTCTATGGCATGTACAACCTTTTTCAGATACGTTGAGCCATACTGCACACAACACTCCAGCTGAGATCTCCCTGTGGTTCCATACCTTGCAGCAAGACATCTTTACGTTTGTACTCAAACCCTGTGTGATAAAGGCCAAGATACCAATTGTCTGCCGATTATTTTGCTGCACCTGGATATTAGTTTTTAGTGACTCATGAACAAAAACCACACTGCTCAACTTCTGACCATTAAGAAATATTCTGTATTTTTGTTTTTTCTCTACCAAAGTGGACAACATCACACTTATTCATGTTATATTCCATCTGCTAAGCTCTTGCTTATTCACTGAGACTGTCCAACTCATTGAAAGCCTCATTGAGTCATTCTTAAAACATACATTCTCATCTGGTCAGCATTCAAGATGGTGCCGACAACCAGGCGAGCTCCCTACTGCAGATCTTACTCTAACGTTTCTTATAACCATTCTACACTTTTAAACCTAAATTCTAAGTCTGTAAAAATTATTAATAATGTTCTTTTAAATCTACTTACAGGTCTGTGGATCCTATGGAGTACTATCAACACTGGATTCGCCCGACCTCAACCCAGAACCAAACTGGCCCCAACAGCAATGCAGCCTCAAAGAGGCCCAACCAACCCAGGCCCGGTCCCCGATCCCATGACTACTCGGCCCTAGGGATGCCCAGCCCAACCAGGCCTGACTCACTTAACTTTTTGAGCAGAAGATTCGCACCAAGGCCACCCAGCACCGTCCAGGAGCTAAAATCCTACTGCCGCCATCGTCAAAATACAGAAGGGAGATAGAGGGCTTGGTGTCATGGTACAATAAGAACAACCTCTCTCTCAATGTCGGCAAAACTAAAGAACTGATCGTTGACTTCAGAAAGAAAGGAGGAGAACATGTGTCTGTCTACATGAATGGAGTGGAGGCTGAGAGGGTTGAGAGCATCAAGTTCCTAGGAGTGACGATAACCGAAAACCTGTCCTGGAACTCCCATGCAAGAAGGCACAACAACACCTCTTCTTCCTCAGGTGGCTCAGGAAATTCGGCATGTGCTGTAAGGACCCTCACCAAACTTTACAGATGCACCATTGCCTGGGTGCATAACGGCCTGGTATAGTAACTGCTCTGCCCAGGACCGTAAGAAACTACAGAAGGTGGAGTGCATAGCCCAGACCATCACAGAAGCCAACCTCCTATCCATGGACTCTATTTACCTCTCATTTCCGTGGAAAGGCTGCCAACATCACCAAAGACCCCTCCCACCCCAGTAATGTTCTCCTACAAGCTCTTCTATTGGGCATAGATAAGAAACTTGAACACATGCACCAACAAGTTCAAGAACAGCTTTTTCCCTGCCCTTATTAAACTGATGAATGGACTCCCTAACTTCAAATAATGTTGATCTTCCTTTGTGCACCTCCTGTGGAGTGTAACCTGTATGCCTCACTCTCCAAGCACCCTATGGTCTGTATATCTTTGCTTATTATGATCTGCCTGTACTGCTCACAAACAAAGCTTTTACTGTACTTAGGTACACGTGATGACAATAAATCAAATCATTATCATCCAGCATCTGCTGTTCTTGCTATCTCTGAGATCATCATCATCATCATAGTTAAGTGTTGTCATAATATTTGAAAATATTACATACAGTATGTAGCGAAATGTGGTACCCACATCCAAATTATTTCTGTAGATTGAGAACAGTCTCTGCCTTCTGCCAGTTAACCAATTCTCAGTCCATACTAGTATGTTGCCCTCAAATACTGTGATCTAATTTTGTTTATTAATCTCTCGTGTGAGACCTTAACAAAAGACTTTAGAAAATACAATATGTCATATCCACTAGTTCTCCTTTACCATTGCTACAAGTATCAGCCTCAAAAAGCTCCAAGAGGTCTGCTAAATATCTTTCCTTTCACAAAACCATGTTGACTCTGCCCAATTTTAGAATGATTTTCTCAGTATCCAGTTACTACATTCTTCATAACAGATTCTAACATTTTCCTTAGAACTGACTTCCAACTAACAAGCATGTAGTTTGCTATTCTTCTCTATCTCCCTTACTAAATGAGGTTGCATTTGTCACTTTCCAGTCTGCTGGAACCATTCCAGAATCTGTAGACTTTTGAAAGATAACCACTAATTTAAACTAACCCCTTAACACTCTGAGATGTAACTTATCTGGTCCACAGACTTTCAATTTAGTGAGCGTTTCATTTACATAGGATCCCTGATTTATGAACGTCTGACTTATGAACGTAATCCCATACAGGAGTGTAATTTTAAATGCCTGATGTGCAAATATTTCCTAATCTTGTGAATGGCTACTTTATATTTTCCTGCATTGTATTTCTTCTTGACTTGCAAACAAACTCCTAAATGGAACATGATCATGACCCAGGGACTGCCTGTACTACCTCTTTACTAATTTCTGTCAATTCCTCAATCTCACAAGTCCCTTGGTTGCCGTGTACTTCTGGGGGACATTTTCTATATGAAGATAGGTATAAAGTAACTGTTTAGTTCCACCACCATTCTATATGTTCTCCTTGATAAATGCTCCATTATAATTGTAATGTGCTTATATTCCACATGGTCATAACTAATCATTTCCTCTTCAAATACCTAAAGAAACTTTTTTAGAGTCTGACTTTATGTTTCTTGCAAGCTTACATTCATGTTCTCTTCTCTTTCTTTATCAGTTTCTTGGTTATCCTTTGCTGGGTTCTAAATTGCTCTTGGCTTACCTGAAGAAGAAGTAAGACTCCGAAAGCTTGCATTTTCAAATAAACCTGTTGGACTATAACCCGGTGTTGTGTGATTTTCAATCTTGTCCACCTCAGTCCAACGCCAGCACTTCTACATCATGGCCACCACTTTTTATGGCATCCTTACAAGTTGTTTCCTTTGATGGTTAATTTCTTTTGATAGCCACTATTGATTCACCTTTCCCATGGATACATGTGCCTTCAAAGAATGTGTATACGTTGTAGGCTATGTGATAATTATTTAAATACCAGCCATCGCCTGTTTATTGTCAAGTCTATTAGTGTATTTTCCCAACCCACCATGGGGACTTGCCTCTCTTTCCTTCATAGCTCTCCATGTACAAATTTAAGACACTAACTTCAGTATGTAACTATGTCATATTCAAACTTAATGTGGAATTAGGATGTTGTGAATTATCTCAGCTGCTATCATGAAATTTGTCACAGCTGTCAAAACACGAGCAGAGTTTTCAGAGCAGGTAATTGGGTGTGGATTGACCTGAAGCCTTCTCAGTAATAATCATCCCCACACAGTACAGAATTCCCAAGATTCACAACCCTCTGAGTGAAGAAACATCTCCACAATTCAGTCCCAAATGGTCAACACCTTTCCCAGAGGCTATGCCTTGATCATATTTATAATTATAAGGGGTACAGATAGTTTTAATGGGAAGTGGCTTTTCCCTAGGATGGGGGATTTCAAGAATATGGAGGTAAGATGAGAGAGATTTTAAAAAAGACATGAGGGGCAATTATTTTGCACAGAGGTGGTTCGTGTGTGGAATGGTCTTTCTGATGAAGTGGTGGATGTGGGCACAATTACAACGTTTAAAAGACATTTGGATAACTACATGAATAGGAAATATTTGGAGGGATATGGGCCAGAAGCAGGCAGGTGGGACTGGTTTAGTTTAGGATGACGTTCAGCATGGACTTGTTGGACCGAAGGGTCTGTTTCTGTGCTGCATGGCTGTATGACTCTATGATTCTACAATATAAGAAAGGAGAGCTGTAGTTGGATCTTGGTCTCTTCATTTGGCCCTTGACCCTGCTCTGCAATTCACTATCATTGTGGCTGATCTTCTACCTCACTAATGTCCTTTGGAGAAGGAAACTGCCATCCTTACCTAGTCTGGCCTATTTGTGACTCCAGACCCACGGCAATGTGGTTGTCTCTTAACTTCCCACTGGGCCATTAGGGATGGGTAATAAATACTGGCTTAGTCAGTGACACCCTCATCCCGTGAATGAATTTTTAAAAAACCCTCAATTTAAAAAGGACTCCCAGAAGGTCTAAAACAAAAACAAAAAGTGCTGGAGAAACTCAGCAGGTCCTTCAGCATCTGTGGGGAGAAAGCAGAGTTATAGGTTAGAATCCAAGATGACTTTTTCTTGGCTTGCATTTCCACATTAATTCTTATGACTCAAATCACTGGTTACAGTGAATGATGTACATTTGCAATCTCATTATAATGTGTAGAGCTGGATGAACACAGCGGGCCAGGCAGCATCAGAGGAACAGGAAAGCTGACGTTTCAGGTCGGGACCCTTCTTCAGAAAGTGGGGAGGGGAAGGGGGCTCTGAAATAAATGGGGGGGGGGCACATGGTGATAGCAAGTGGATAGTGGAGCGGATAGGTGGGAGAGAAGATGGACAGTACAAGGATGCGGGGATGAAGCTAGTAAAGGTGAGTGTGGGTAGGAAGTTGAGATGGGGGTTGGTCAGTGAGGAGGGAGGGGCGGATAGGTGGGAGAGAAGACGGGCAGGTCAAAGAAGCGGGAATGAAGGGGGGGCTGGCCTTGGGATGAGGTCGCGGGTGGGGAGATTTTGAAGCTCGTAAAGTCCACATTGAGACCATTGGGTTGTAGGGTTCCAAGGCGGATGTTTCGCTCTCTCTGTCTACAATGGTGCCACACCTGTTGAGTTTCTCCGGCACTAGTTGTTTCTGTGTGCATTTACCTCGTTGTGTTGATATAGGTGGGAGAACTGGCCGCTGTTTGAGGACTCGGTCATGCCAGATTTCTACAAACAAAGGTGTCCTCCCTGCTGAGGAGCTTTTCGCTATCGAGGGTGATACTTGCAGCCGGTCACCTGTGCTTTGGAAGCTGGACAAACTGACCTCTGTGTTCACCACACTCTGATAAAAACTGCTGGCCTCCGGAGAGAATTTGTGGGGGCGGTGTCTGTCGGATCGAATGCCGCTGCTGCCTGCACTCAGCTCCCAGTCTTCGGAATCTCGGCTGTTCCAAGAAAGCGAAGAGTGGCGGAAGTGGGAGAGATCGGTGCTGCTGTCACCTCCACACCTGGATACTTTGCCCAGCAATTCTGTTGGATAGAAATCAAAAAGATTTTTAATTGAAAGGACGAGAGTGCGACTATGGAAAGAATCATGGCTCCCTCTGACGAAAGACAGCACCTTACACAACTTCAGGATGTCCCAAATCATTGGTAACTATCAACGAGATACATTTGAAGTATAGTTACCATTGCCATCCAGGAAATGCAGCAGCCAATTTACACACAGCAAAGTCCCACAAACATAAACGTGAAAATAACCAGATTATAAGCTTGACTTTAGTTGAGGGATTAAAAAATGGCCAGCAAAGAAAGCTCCCTTCAATGAAGCACATTCTTTGAAAAGATGGCCATGAGGCGTTTTGCATCCAGCTGAGGGGTTAGATGGCTCAACAGCTCATCAGGCGGTGTCACTTTCGCTCTGTACCTGCACTGAGACGATCAGCCCCAGGTTAGAGCCTCGAGTATCTAGTGGATCTTTCTATCTTTATCTTCAAATGTTTGAGAATTTTGTTGGGTGTGGGGTGGGGGGTGGTTCTCTGAGAGAGGATCAATCAACCCCAAGCAGAGGATTGGTATAATCATTTCACCAGGAAAACCCCATGTGGTTCTATCAGTCTCCTGCTGGTTTTCTGGTAGAAGATTAGACATTAGCCATGGATCAAGTCCCTGATTCATTCACAGACTTCAACCTCAACGTCCTCCTGAATCACCTCAGGTCAGTTAGTATGAAGGTCAGCGTGCACAGAAAGTGGTTGGGACCAAAACATTATGTGATTTCCAGAAGGAGGCAGATATAGCTCTTGTGACTAAAGGGATAAAGAGACACGGGGGGAGGGTGGGATCAGAGTATTGAGCTCAATGATCAGCCATGATCATATTGATTGGCAGAGCAGGCACGGGGTGGAGGGGGAGGTAAGCTGGATGGGCTATCCTGCTCCTACGTTTCTATGTTTCTATGTCTCACTCTGCAAAACTGACACATCTCAGGACACTTGAGTAATGAGAGACGAAGAGGTGACCCTAGCAATGGTCTTACCTGTGTTACTGGTGTGTCTGTCCAAGCTGAACTCTGTACCCTGGTCAGTCACATGTGAAGAGTGTCCGCTGCACTCGGATAAAGTGCCACCCATCCTGGATCGAAGGGGCCTGATGCTTTCCCTCTGCCTGTCCATCTCATCTATCACTGGCTCAGGAAGACCTGCACCATCCCAAATCCCACCAGAGAGGCCACAGTCTGTGCTTGCCTCCAAGTCATCAGCTTGGTTTTGTTCAGCGGCTTCAAGTCCAGCTTCTCTCTGAATATCTTCCTGCTTTTCCTTTTCTTCCACCAAAGATGCCAAGCTTGGCAGAGGTGACCTGGACAGGACTTTTGCGCTGGTTTTGAATGGTACATGACAAATTGCTTGGAGTGTGGATTGATGCGTGGGACACACTGGGTGATAGAAATGAAAACAAAATGATAAAACCGTTGGAGCACACCAAGAAAGAAATGAGATAACAACAACTAACTTTTATATAGTACCTTTGTCACAGCAAATGTCCCAAAGGAGCTACTCAGGATTAGCAGACAAAATATGACACCAAGCTGTATACAAAATATTAGTGATCAGAAACATATTCAAAGAGGTAGCTTTAAAGAATGTCTTAGAGGAAGAAAGGAAGCCTGAGAGGTTTAGGACAGAATTTCAGAGTTTAGTCCACAAGTAGCAAAATGCATTCCCCCAGCAGGGGCGGGGAGAGAGTCATGAAACCGGGACTATGCAGGAGGCCAGAGGTGGAGGAACACATGGAATGTAGAGCAGTGTGGACCTGGAAGAGATTACCGAGATTGAGAGAGGTAAGACAATGGAGGGCTTTGAAACCAAGGCTGAGAATTTCACAATCAAGCACAATCAAGATTGGGAGCCAATAGTGGTCAGTGAGCACTGGGTATGATGGATGAATAATACTCAGAGTGAGTTAGGAAAAGAGGGACAGAGGTTTTGGGTTTGATATTACGAAGAGGTGCCAAGCAAAGGAAGGGGAGATGGTGACAGTTTGGTGGTAATATCACTGGACCAGTGATCCATGTAGGACGATGTTAATATTCTGGGGACATGAATTCAAGTCACACTTTGAAATTTAATTCCAATAAAGTCTGGAATTAAAAGTTAGCATAATGGCAGTCATGTTGATTTTGTAAAATACATTCGGTTCACTAAGCAGGTTCTGAGGAAAGGTTACCAGATCCGAAACATTAACTCTGATTTCTCTCCGCTGATGCTGCTGGACCTCGTGAGCTTTTCCAACAATTTCTGTTTTTGTTTCAGGTTCACTAATCTTCAGAAAAGGAAATCTGCTGTGCTTACCTGGTGTAGACAGCATTTGACGCTTAACCTTTTCTAAGCAATTTGGCATGTGCAATAAATGTTAGATTAGCCGGTGAAAGCCATATCCCACGAATGAATAAAAAGAAAGAGGAGGCTACATTGAATTCCTTAATACAAACTGAAACACCACCCTGGGATCTCCATCCAATAGCACAACTTGTCTATTTTAAAATTATTCAAATATTCCCGTTCTCAACTCAAAGCCTTTGTAATATTAGGATCCAAAAGTCTGTTACCCCAGCCCAAAATTATACCTCATCCCACTCTTACACCACCCTGTGCTTGTTGACCTACATTGGGTCCCAGTCCAGCAACACCTCAATTTTAAGCCCTTTAACATACGGCTTTTATAGAATTTTTGCCATTGTTTAATTGAAAGTGAATGTTTGAACATTGTGCACTTCTTCACGAGTGTGAGTATGGCCCCCTCTCTCAAATTAAAAGCACTTGATCACCAGATGAGGAGGGATGAGCCAATTTTCAATCCTTCCCCTGTGTTAGAGTCCCATTGAGTGGAGATAGCAGCTCCTTCAGAGTTGACAGCTGTCAAGTCCCTGTATCAGGTGTGTGACTTTTTCTGCATTGAAATGTGTGCAGTAGTTTAAACCAGCACTGAGGAGATTGGGTATTGCATTAAATTTATAGCTTCACTAGTTAAACTATTTAATGTAAGTACGGATGGCAGAGTTGGTCTGCTTAAGAACCAAAAGAACTGTGGATGCTGTAAATCAGGAACAAAAACAAAGTTGCTGGAAAAGCTCAGCAGGTCTGGCAGCATCTGTGAAGGAAAAAACAGAGTTAACGTTTTGGGTCCGGTGACCCTTCCTCAGGTTGGCCTGCATATTTGTCTGAACAATCTTAGAGAATAGCATTAATAATGTAGCTTCCCTCACTTAGGTGCAGCCTCCTTGTCTCATGCTTGTAGAGTCGTGCCCTCCAAGTTGGGTATGACTAATTGTCTCTCTGTACTGGAAAGACATGTATATGATCCTTTGTGCACTCTGGCTAACTATAATTACAATATGTATAAAGGTCATTTAAGTGATTTCTGAATATGAAACTTAATCATGTGAATAAAACATAATAAAGGTGGCATGTTGCAGCTGCGGTGTGTGGGAGCTGCTGGGTATCAGTGGGATCCCTGACAACCACATCTGCAGTAAATATCTGCAGAAGAAGGAACTTCGGCTCTGATTGATGAGCTGCAGTCTGAACTTCTGACTCTGCAATGAGTCAGGGAGGAGAACGCACCTAGATACGTTGTTCTGGCAGGCAGTCAGACTCTTCAGGTGAGGTATTTTTCAACTAGTTCATGCTCAGAACAAAGAGGGTGTGGCTACAAGTGAAGCAATCCAGAAAGCATCAATGGCGGAGACCCAGACCCTATAATATTCCAACGGGGATTCTGATATCAAGCAGAACCCTGTGTCCAGTGTGTGTTGTTGGTTACTGCACTGTCCCCAATCTCTTCATTGTATACGGGCTGTGTGATCCCATAATCCACATCTGGGTCAATGAGATTTAGTGCAAGAGGTTCCTCATATTCTGTGATGGATTGGGCCACCCAGTCCCTAAAAATGGGAGCTACTGAATTTATTGGTTAACTGGTGTGAATTAAAGGATTGTTAGAAGTTCAGAAGAGAACCTGTGTGGGATTGACTATTGCCCCGTTCTCGGAGTGCAGTTATATGACAACATTGTGAGCCAAAGAGCCCATTGCTGTGTTGTACTGTTCTATGTCGTATGTTTTAAGTTGTATGATTAAAATAAACACATTGACATCACTGATTTTGGGGGTTTCACAGGAGGACACAGCAACGAGAAACAAGCATTTCTGCATTGTTCAAATGTTTCATGCAGCGACGTTGTCTCACTAATCTGTTGATGATCTGAGCTTTCCTAATTTGCAATGCGAGGAATGTCCTGTGACTCACGTCATGATTCTTTGAACATTTTTCTTTATGATCACTTGATCTGCACTGTTTCAGGATTGGATAGTCAATGCCTCTGTAGCAACCTCCAACAAATAGAACTATGCATATCTGCTCAGAAAATACAAACAAGCCAAGTGCATGGTGTAAAGAAAGCACTTTTGAAATTCCTTTGTAATAGGTTGCCCACTTCTGCAGTGTTTAAATAGAGGGGGAATCTGGGTCAGGGTGTATTCTATACATGGCACAGTGGATGGAGGTAAAACCTACCCCTCCTTCATTCACCTCTTGTGTCCTTAACATCAATGCTGTGAGACACTTCCTGCCTCCAATCAGAAATAGTTTTCTATTCTGAATGAGTGGATTGTGGGGTGGTGCTCATAGAACTTTTTCATTGCAGAAGGGGCTATTTGGCCCATCATGCCGGCACAGATTTCATTACCAAGTGTCAATCTCATCCCTTTTCTGAATTCCCTACTCACTGCTGCAATCCAAATGATCATCCAATACCTTCTTGAATGTTACGGTTGGCATATTGCCATCCTGGCCTCTGTGAATGATGTGTCTTGTTGGGAGGGCGCAATGAGGGGGTCCTCCAAAGGTAACACAATGGTCTGGGGCAAGGGTCATCACCAAGACACATTGACCAGATATTCTGAAATGAAAACCAAACCAAGGGCAGCAGAAGAAGACAGAAAAATAACTCCATCTCAGCAAAAACTTCTAATCTGATTGCCAAACAAGCTTTAGAACCCACGATATTTTGACATGATCATGATCTTGCTGATATTCAGATCTCACTTCATTCTGACAAAGGTTACTTCTGTTTTCTGTGACAATGTAAGAGGGTAAAATATGTCTGGTGTCATATCCACAGTGCCACACTCCTCCCAGCAAACTCTCCAAGAAACAACAATCTGAGTTTTGCTGATAAAAGGCGGACCAACAGTCTCCATTTCACAGCCCCCACTTCCCCCTGACTCTACATTTCTCCAGAGCCTCAATCCCTTTGATAAATAAATGCAGCAGCTGAAATAGTGCTCAGTCTTTTCTGAAAGAATCCAGAAACCTCACACCCCCAACACCACCCCCTGCCTGGAATTTCCATATGTCATGTGAGGACAGTCATTCTGAAGCATAAAGAGATGATGCTCAGTGCAGACTTATGCAGGGATCCTGTTTAATTCCCAGTCTTGTCCCATCTGTTATTCACACAGCATGAGAATAGCATGTGTCAAGAGAGTTGTAGCTTTGTAAACCAGCTGAAAATAGCCAGCCCTTTTCTTTGGCCAAAGCTGTAGCTACACCAGTTACCATATGGGGAGTAATTAGTTTTAAAACTGCGGTAATGTTCAGGCAATTCCAGCTCCCGGTTATGATGAATGCCAACTGATAAAACACCCATGCAATCCACAACAAGCCCCACTAATGCAACTAGTCAGTTTGAAGGGTATGCAGCAATTCATTGTCTGATCAAGATTCCTGTGGTGTGCATGTTATTTACCAGTTTAATAAATAGGATTTGCTTTATGATTGTTAATTATGACTGAATCATAGAGAAAGATTGGAGCCCATTCAAGCCACCATGCCCATGCCAGCTCTTTGAAAATATTCTTCAATTGAACCCACTAATCCATGCCTAAAGGTATGAGGCTGGAAAAGCACAGCAGGTCAGACAGCATCAGAGGAGCAGGAAAGTCAACGTCTTGGGCCAAAACCCCTTGTTAGGGCTGTGGAGGGGGAGGGGAGCCCAGAAATAAATAGAGGGAGGAGGTGGGGCTGGGGCAAGGATAGAAGAGACGGTGAGAAGTGGATGCAGGTAGGGGGTTATAATGATTGGTCAGTGAGAAGGGTGGGAATGATAGGTGGGTAGGAAGATGGACAGGTTAGGTCAGGTCAGGGAGGGGGAGGGATGGGCATGGGATAATGCTGGAGTGGAGGGGTGTTAAAGCTGGTGAAGTCAATATTCAGGCCATTGGGCTGTAAGCTCCCAAGGCGAAATGTAAGGTGTTGTTCCTCCAGTTTACGTTTGGCCTCATACTGACAGTGGAGGAGGCCAAGGATGGACATGTCACCAGGGGAGTGGGAGGGGGAATTAAAACAGATGGCAACCGGAAGGTCGGGTTGGTTGTTGCAGATGTGCTGCCAAATGGGCCCCGAATCTGCGTTTGGTCTCTGCCAGATCTGGAAGGATTGTTTGGAGCCTTGGATGGAGGTCAGAGGTGACACAACCACATCCTCCACCTTTTCCAAAACTTTCAATTCCCAACACCCAACACCTCACCTTCACCATGGATGGACAGTCCCTGTACACCTGTTTCCCCCACACGGAGGACCTGAAAGCCCTCCACTTCTTCCTGTCCCATAGGCCCAACCAATCCCCCTCCACTGACGCTTGGCTGAACTGGTCTTCGCTTTAAACAATTTTTCCTTCGATTCCTCCCATCTTCTACAAACCAAAGGGGAGGCCATGGGCACCCACTTGGGCTCAAGCTGTGCCTGCCTCTTCGTAGGATTCATGGAACAATCCCTCTTCCACAACTAGACCAGCACCATCCCTCACCTCTTTCTCTGCTATATTGACGACTGCATTTGTGCAGCCTTAAGCTCCTGCAAAAAGCTTGAGCAATTTATCAGCTTCGCCACACCTTCCACCCTGCCCTCAAACTCACCTGGACTATTTCTGACACCTCCCTCCCCTTCCTGGACCTCTCCATATCCATCTCTGGAAACTGACTCACCACTACCTCCCTCTGATTATTTCTGGGCTCCCCTACAACCCCCCACCCTTCCCCAGTCCTAACAAAGGGTTTCGGTCCAAAACGTTGACTTTCCTGCCCCTCTGATGCTGTGTGACCTGCTGTGCTTTTCCAGCCTCACACCCTATAGACCCTGGCTTCCAGCATCTACACTCCTTACTGTCCCCAGTCCACTAACGCGTGCACTGGACTTGAAATGCTAAGTCTGTTTTGTTCTCCACAGATGCTGCCAGATCTGTTTCATTCATAGGATATGGACATTGCTGGCAAGACAAGCATTTATTGCCCATGGGGCAGTTAATATTTTTCAGTGTATCTCACTACATATGACAATAACAAATCAAATCACATCAAGGATATTATCAAGCCAGATGGGGTTCAGAAGAGATTTACCAGGATGTTGCCGAGTATGGAAACTTTGAGTTATGAGGAAAGGCTGGATAGGCTGAGACTTTTTTCACTGGAGGGTATGAAGTTGAGAGGAGACCTTATAGAAGTTTTTAAAATAATGAAGGGTATAGATAAAGTTAATGGCAGTTGTCCTTTCCCTTGGATGGGGGATTTCAAGACTAGGGAGCCTTTTTTCTCATTCATTCATGGGATGAGGGCATTGCTGGCTAGGCAGCATTTATTGCCCATCCTTAATTGCCCAGGGGGCAGTTCAGAGTCAACCACATTGTTGTGGGTCTGGAGTCACATGTAGATCAGACCAGGTAAGGATGGCAGTTTCCTGGCAGTCCAGCGATAATACCACTAGGCCATTGCCTCCCCTTTGGTTGGCTCTTAACTGGCAATGACGCCCTCATCCCATGGATGAATTTTTTAAAAATTGCTGTGGGTCTGGAGTCACATGTAGGCCAGACCAGGTAAGGATAGCAGTTTCCTTCCCTAAAGGACATTAGTGAACCAGATGGGTTTTTCTGACAATCAACAATGGATTCACAGTCATCATTAGACTCTTAATTTCACATACTTATCAAATTCAAATTCTACCATCTACCATTGTGGGATTTGAACCCAGGTCCCCAGAATGTTATCTGGGTCTCTGGATTAACAGTCCAGCGATAATACCACTAGGTCATTGCCTCCCCACTGGTGAGAGGGTGTTTAGCGTATGGAATGAACTTGCTGAGGAAGTGATGGATGTGGGTACAGTTACCACGTTTAAAAGACTTTTGAATTAATACATGAATAAAAAAATGTTTGGAGAGATGTGGGCCAGGAACAGGCAGGTGGGACTAGTTCAATATGGGATTATGGTCGGACAGGGACTGGTTGGACCAAAGGCTCTGTTTCCATGCTATACGTTAACTCTCTTTCCACAGATGCTGCCAGATCTGCTGTGTTTCTCCAGCACTTTGTTTTTCCTTAATTTCAGATTTCCAACATCCCCGGAATTTCCATTTATCAACCTTTTCCCCCGAGACTATCTGTTAAAGAGACTTATGTTCAGAGAAATTCTACTCCTATCCCAACTCTTGAAGTTCCTACCTAACTGATTCCTTCTAGTTCATTTTTCTTGGACTATAGAGACAGTTTACAATTCCTTTCTGAGTCTGATTGCATGAATCTACATTAATTCTGATGGTCTGAATCTTTTTTCAGTTCTAACAATGTGAAGCTCCTGTCCCAAACTCTCCTAGCTTGGGAACTTCACATCCAGAAAAACAATGATGTTGCAGTCACTGGTTCCTCTGAATGGAATTGAACTAGAAAAAACTCTTAAGAGAAAAAACTTGTCCCCTTTTAAACTAAACTCATGTTTTCTTCCAAATTAAAGTCAAAATCAAACTAATGACTCTGTTCTATTTACTCTGCCTTTTATAAACTCAAACATAAAAATATTTTATACCATTAACACCACTGCCAGGCAATTGATTACCTTCATGGAACTAATTCATTTAGGTCCCTGTTCCAGAATGACTCTTTGACCTTTAAAGAAACCCTTCACCATGCCAACCCATGTCCATCCACCTCTCTTTTTAAAACAATCTAAAATTTTAAAAATTATAACAATATATGACATACTTTTCATTACTATATTTTCAGGAAAAGGCTCAATCATTCAGGGCTAGGAGGACAAGAAACGTATTCATTCAAAAAGTTGTGAACTATTGGAATTCTCTGCCCCAAGGGGTTGTGGGTACTAGATTGCTAAGTAGATTTCAAAGTAGGATAGGTAGGTTTTTGAGCCTCTCAGGTATTTGAGGAATATAGAGAGTAGGCAGAAAGGTAAATCTGATGCAGAATATGAACCATGATCATATTGAATGTTGGAACAGATTCAAGATGCTATTTCATCTACTCCTGCTTTTATTCTTACACCGCTATTAAATCCCTTAAGAATGATGAATATCTCTTGTATCCTAAACAAACTTGGTAATGTTGCTTAGAAGCATATTTGACTTGAGGTTTTGATGGGATACCTGTGTTTTCACATCAGGTGGGCTGTCAGTCTACTGCATTTGCAACAAGTGCGTTGTCTGAAAAAAGTGCCAAAAAACCAGTCATGTGCTGATGCCAAATCTCAGGTTACCTGCAGTATTCCAGATGTCCCTGGAGAAAGTGGATGGTTTTGTGTTCGAAGATGGTGGTTGGAGAGTTTGGGTTCTAGACGTGAGGTCCCATGGTGACCGCAGAGTGCTGGACGAAGCATTCATGTGGGCAATAAATCTGCGACATGGTACCGAGGGTCTGGCTGAAGCTAGCTGAAGAATAGGCTGGCACAGACAGCAACAACATGAACAAATTGATTACATTGCCAATTGAGGTAAAAACCTCAGGATTTGAGTTTAAAAACCTCACATACATCAACCTGCGTAATTTAGAACATGGAATGCTACAGCACAGGAACAGGTCCTTTGGCCCACAAATCTGTGCCAACAATATGTCCGGCATCTGCAGTTCTCACTGCCTCTGTGCCAGCAAGATGTCATTCTAAACTAATCCCAGCTGCCTGCATATAGTCGATATTCAATATCCCCCTATTCCCTGCCTTGTCAGATGCCTGTTTAAGTTCCTCTTAAACATTGCTAATATATATGATTCTATCACCTCCCCTGGCAGCACCTTCCAGGCATTACCACCCTCTGTGTAAAAAACTTGCCTCGTACATTTCCATAAACGTTGCGCCTCTCAACTTAAACACACATCCCTTAGCATTTGCCACTTCCACTCTTGAGGAAAAGACATCGATTATCCACCTTATCCACACCTCTCAGAATTTTATATACTTCTATCCAAGTAAATGATCCAAGTTAGTCCACCCTCTCCTTATAGCTAACACACTCCAATCCAGGCATCATTCTGGTAATCCTCTTTTCCACCCTCTCCAAACCCTCTGTATCCTTCCTATAGTGTGGTGACTGGAACTTACACAATGCTCCACATGTGGCCTTATGAAAGTCTTATACAGCTTCAACACAACTTGCCAACTTTTATACTTAATTTATTCAACTAATGAAGGCAGCAGTCAGTATGCCTTCTTCACCACTTTATTCACTTATGCTTCCACTTTCAGGGAGCGGTGGATTTGGATCCCGAGATCCTTCAAAATATCAATGCTGCTCAGGGTCCTGCCATTTACAGTATACTTTCCTGTCACACTTGACATAAAAAGGTTGCTCACAGAATCACTAAGTTGTTAGGATGCAGAAGTGCACAGGTGGGAACAGCTTCTCCCTATCTATTCTTGATTTTGGAAGCCTCAACCAGGTCTCCTCTCAGTCTTCTTCTCTCCAAGGAGAACAAACCCAACATCTGCAAGTTATTCTCATCACTGAAATTCCCCATTCCTGGAGCCATTCTTGTACATTGCTTCCACAATCTCTCCAATGCATTCCTTCCTATAATGTGGTGCCCACAACTGTGCACAATACTCCAGCTGAGATCTTAAAAAGTATTTTGTAGAAGTTCAGCATCACCTCCTTGCCCTTGTACTGCATGCCCCTATTAATGAAGCTGAGGGGTCTGTATTCTCTGGGTGGCACAATGGCTCAGTGGTTAGCACTGGGACCCAGCTTCTATTCTAGCCTCAGGTGACTATTTGTGTGGAGTTTGCACATTCTCCCTGTGTCTGCGTGGGTTTCCTCTGGGTGCTCTGGTTTCCTCCTACAGTCCAAAGATGTGCAGTGTAGGTGGATTGGCCATGCTAAATTGCCCGTAGTGTCTAGGGATGTGTAGGCTAGGTAGATTAGCCATGTGAAAAAGCAGCATTACAGGGATAGTGTAGGGGTCTGGGTCGGATGCTCTTCGGAGAGACGGTGTGGACTCAATGGACAAAATGGCCTGCTTCCACACTGTAGGGAATCTACGATTCTATGATTCTAACTGCTCTTTCCCAATGTCTTGCCACCCACAATGGTCTGTATACATATACACCCAGGGCCCTCTAGTCCTGCATCCCCTTTAGAATTGTCCTCCCTATTTTCTATTGTCTTTGAATGTTCTTCTGACCAAAGTGCATCACTTTACACTGCTCTGCATTGAATCTCATCTGTCATCTATCCATCCACTCCACCAACTTGTTAATGCACTTTTGGAGCTCCACACTGCCCTCTTCATAGTTTACAATTCTTCCAAGTTTTGTGTCAGCTGCAAACTTTGAAATTGTTCCCTGCATGCCTAGATCCGGATCATTAATAAATATCGAAAAAGCAAGGTTTCAAATACCGCCCCCTGAGAACTCCACTACAAACCTTCCTCCAGCCTGAAATATATCAATTGAACATTACTCTTGGTCAATTTTATATCCACATGTCTTTCCTCATGTCCCAGTTGCTTTTTTTGCCAATTTATTTTAAATCTCTGCCCCTTCATTTTCAATTCTTACACAAGAGAGAACAATATCTCCCTATCAACTCTGTCCAGTCATCTCATGGTTTAGACTAATACAACCAGAACTTTTTTATGGAATTTGGGCATCACTGGCTGGGGCCATCATTTATTGCCCATCCCTAGTTACCCTTGAGAGGTGGTGGTGATCTGCCTTCTTGAACCAATGTAGCCCATGTGCTGTAAATAGACCCAATGCTATTCAGGAGGGAGTTCCAGGATTTTGACTCAGCAACAGTGAAAAAACGGCGATATATTTCAAAGTCAAGGTAGTGAGTGGCTTGGAGGGGAACTTGCAGGGGATGTTGTTTCCATGTATCTGCTGCCCTCGTACTTCTTGATGGTAGAGTTTGGTAGATACTATCTAAGAAACCATGGTGAATTTCTGCGGTGCATATCGTAGAAGGTGCACACTGTTGCTACTGAGCATTGGTGGTGGAGGGAGAGATTATTGAAGATGGTGAATCTGGTGCCAACAAAGCAGCTGCTTTATCCTAGATGATAGAGATTTTTAAGAGTTCTTGGTTACTCAAACTCTTTTACTGAAAAAAGATATATTTTTGCCTCCAGTGAGTGCAATAAAGCCAAAGTGTTGGTAAATATTTGGAGAGTATCTCGGTTCCAAGGTGCAGTGTAAAATTGAGGTCCTTATTGAATACTTTGCTTCAGAGGGATCTTGTAGTTTGTGAGGGCAGGGTGAAACAGGCTGATGTGCTCAAACAGGTTGATGTTAGAAAGGAGGATGAGCTAGAGATTTTGAAAAACATGAGGATAGATAAGTCCCCTGGACCAGATGGGATATACCCAAAGTAACTACGGGAAGCGAAGGAAGAGATTGCTGCCCCTTTGGTGATGAGCTTTGCATCCTCACTGTCCATTGGAATAGTACGGATGATTGGAGGGTGGCAAATATCATTCCCTTGTTCAAGAAAGGGAATAGGGATAATCCCGGGAATTACAGACCAGTCAGTCTTACTTCTGTGGTGGGTAAATTATTGGAGAGGATTCTGAGAGATAGTATTTATGATTATTTGGAAAAGCACAGTTTGATTAGAAATAGTCAGCATGGCTTTGTGAGGGGCCGATCATGCCTCAGAAGACTTATTGAATTCTTTGAGGATGTGACAAAACACATTGCTGAAGGTAGAACAGTGAATGCAGTTTATATAGATTTTAGCAAGGCATTCAATAAGGTTCCCTATGGTAGGCTTATTCAGAAAGTAAGGAGGCATGGGATCCAGGGAAATTTGGCTGTCTGGATACAGAATTGGCTGTCCAATTGAAGACAGAGGGTGGTAGTAGAAGGAAAGTATTCAGCCTGGAGCTCGGTGACCAGTGGTGTTCCACAGGGATCTGTTCTGGGACCCTCTGCTCTTTGTGATCTTTATAAATGACTTAGATGAGGAAGTGGAAGGGTGGGTTAGTAAGTTTGCCGATGACACGAAGGTTGGTGGAGTTATGGATAGCGTGTAGGGCTGTTGTAGGTTATAACCGGACATTGACAGGATGCAGAACTGGGCAAAGAAGTGGCAGATGGCATTCACCCCAGAAAAGTGTGAAGTGATTCATTTTGGAAGGTCAAATTTGAATGCAGAATACAGGGTTAATGACAGGATTCTTGGCATTGTGGAGGAACAGAGGGATCTTGGGGTCCATGTCCACAGATACCTCAAAGTTGCCACCCAAGTTGATAGAGTCGTTAATAAGGCGTATGGTGTGTTGGTTTTCAATGGCAGGCGAATTGAGTTTAAGAGCTGTGAGGTTATGCTGCAGCTCTATAAAACCCTGGTTAGACCACACTTGGAATATTGTGTTCAGTTCTGGTCGCCTCATTATAGGAAGGATGTGGAAGCTTTAGAGAGGGTGCAGAGGAGATTTACCGAGATGCTGCTTGGACTGGAGGGCAGGTCTTATGAGGAAAGGTTAAGGGAGTTAGGGCTTTTCTCTTGGAGCGAAGAAGGTTGAGAGGTGACTTGATAGAGGTATACAAGATGATGAGTGGCATAGATAGAGTGGATAGCCAGAGACTTTTTCCCAGGGCAGAAATGACTATTACGAGGAGACATAATTTTAAGGTGATTGGAGGAAGGTAGAGGGGAGATGTCAGAGGTATGTTCTTTGCACACAGTGGAATGCGCTGCCAGCAGTGGTAGTGGAGTCAAATACATCAGGGACATTTAAGCGACTCTTGGATAGGCACATGGATGATTGTAAAATGCAGGGTAGTTTGATCTTAGAGTAGGACAATAGGTTGGCACAACATTGTGGGCTGAAGGGCCTGTACTGTGCTGTACTGTTCTATGTTCTATGTACTGTGCTGTACTGTACTGTGCTGTACTGTTCTATGTTCTATGTACTGTGCTGTACTGTACTGTGCTGTACTGTTCTATGTTCTAAGTTCTATTTGAATGTGACTTGCAGTCGGAAGCAGTTTTTGCAGAAGTTGTCACAACTTTAATTGTGGATGGAGTTGACTTACTCCTGGGCAACGATTTGACTGGAATAAAAGTTGTAGCTTTACCTACAAATCAAAGAAAGTCTGAGAGAGTTAAACAAACACAGAGAATGCTGGAGAAACTCAGCGGGTCTTGCAATGTCTGTGGAGAGAGAAACAGAATTAACATTTTGAGTCTGGCATGATGCTCCTTCAAAATTTCCATTCTACGAGTAGCAGAGCCTGAATTCCAGTGCAGTATCGCAGTGGGTCATGTACATCTCTCAGGCTATTCCTCTGGCTTCTAACCAGGGAGACATTTTTCATCCGAAAGCACCTCCTTGAACAAGTGTTCCAAAGTGCAGAAACAGTATGAAATGACCTGGTATATGTTACAGCTAAGACACAAGGCCCTGGAAGAACTCAATGCAAACCACAATGTTGTTTCAAGAAATGGGCATGAAAAGCCCACTTGACTGGTTTAACAGAAAGGTGGATCTGTGAGCTATGCCATCTGTCCCATTTTGCATAAGATCAGAATTCAATTTGTACCCTGGAACAGCAAGCACCCCTCTTAGCTTGCACTCCAGCATCTACTTGAAGTTCTTCTTTCAGCCAGAACATTACTTAATATCAGACATGACCTTTTCCTTACAATAGCTCGGCTGTGAAGCTACCAAAATAGCAAATATTTACACTTGATAGAATATGCAGAGCATCAAACAAGGAGGCAGCCTAAGTGACTGCCTTTGAATTTATGCAAACGTTTTGGCTCAAAAGAAAGCAGCGTAGCATCCGACAGCCACAACAAGACTGGACAAATATTTAACCACAATAATTTTACTGAATGGGTGACACTTCCTTCTGTTGTGAAAGGGCATTCAAGTACAGGTCAGCCAAGTCTTTGGCACCTGTACATTTAAGGCTTGTTTGACCAAGCCAACTCACTCTATTAGTCCATTCATAGGACGGTGGTCAATGTGGAATCATAGAAAATAGGAGCAGGAGTAGCCCATTTGGCCCTATGAACCTGCTGTCATTGACTATGATCATGGCTGATCATCCAACTGCTCCTGCTTTCTCTCCATACTCTTGATCCCTTTAGCCCTAAGAACTATCTCTAATTCCTTCTAGAAAATTATCAATGTTTTAGCCTCAACTGCTCCGTAGCAGAGAATTCCACAGGCTTATCACTCTCTGGGTGAAAGCCGTTTGTCCTCATCTCAGTCCTAAATAGCCTACCCGTATGGTTGGACTGTGACCCCTAGTTCTGGACTTTCTGGTCATTGGGAATATCCTTTTTGCTTTACCCTACCTAGCCCCGTTAGAACGTTATAGGTCTCTATATGTTCCCCTTCATTCTTTTAAACTCTTGTGAATATAGCCATAACTGATCCAGTTTCTCTTCATACATTCCAGGAATCAGTCCAGTAAAAGGAGGAGTGTAGCTGTTTACAGACTAAAGTGGGATTTGCACAAGGAGCCAGAGGACATCCGTTGTATACTTTGCATCTAATTCTTTATCAATTCATTCAGGTGACATTGGCATCACTGGCTGGGCCCAGCATTTATTGCCCTTGAGAAGGTGGTAGTGAGCTGCCTTCTTGAACTGCTGCAGTCCATGTGCTATGTGTTGACACAAAGCCCTTTGTGAGGGAATTCCAGGATTTTGACCCAGTGACAATGAAGGAACGATGATGAATTTCCAAGCCAGGATGCTGATTGGCTTCAAGGGGAATTTGCAGATGGTGGTGCTCCTGTGTATCTGACCTCCTAGATGGTCATGGTCATGGTTTTAGAAGGTGCTGCTTACAGACATTGGTGAATTTCTATAAACCATCTACAAGAGACCATACCTGGAGAATTGTGTGCAGTTTTGGTTTCTTTACCTCAGAAAAGTTGTACTTCCCAATAGAGACAGTATAGCAAAAATTCACCAGATTAGTTCCTGGGATAGCAGGCATGTTGTATGAGGAGAGATTGAGTTCTCTGGGATTGTATTCACTGGAGTTTAGAATGAGAGGTGGTCTGACTGGAATATAAAATATTCTGACAGGTCAGGACAGACGGGACACAGGGATGATGTTTTCCCTGGCCGAGGGGTGCAGAACAAGGGATCCCAATCTTACAATAAGCAGTATTTCAGACTGATCAACGGAAACATTCCTTCACTCAGAGAGCAGTGAACCATAGAGAGCTGTGGAAGCAAAGACACCGAAGATATTGAAGAAAATATTAAATAAAAATTGAAAGAACTGCGGATGCTGCAAATCAGAAACAAAATCAGAAGTTACTGGAAAAGGTCAATGGGTCTGGCAGCATCTATGAAGAGAATTCAGAGTTAATGTTTCAGGTCCAGTCTCCCTTCCTCAGAAGGTCTTGTGAAAAAATTTGTAGCTCATGAAATAAAATGGACATTAGCAGCATAGCTACAAAATTGACTAAGTGATAGGAAACAGAGAGTAATGGTCAATTAATATTTCTTGGGTTGAAGGAAAGTCCTTAGCAGAAGTCCCAAGGGACTGGGTTTGGGGCTATTGCCTTTCCTGAATATATCGATAAACCAAAGCTTGGTTTACTTGGTACAACTTCAAAATTAATGGATGGTACAAAACCTGGGTGTATTATAAACTGTAAGGAAGACAGTGTAGAGTTTGAAAAGGACAGAATTGATTTACTGGAATGGCAGATGAAGTTTGGTGCAAAGAAATGTAATATAACTGATAGTGGTAAGAAAAACATGGAGAGACAAAATAAAATAAAGGCTAAATTCTAAATGAGGTGCAGGTGCGGAGAAACCAAATTGTATATGTGCATCAGCTTTTAAAGGTAGGTGCAGGAGAGGTTTAAAGGGCAGTTAATAAAGCATACTGGATCCTAGGCTTTATTCACAAAGGCACAGATTACGAGACAAAAAAGAGATGATGTTGAATTTGAATAACACACTAGTTCAGACTTAGCCGGAGTCCCCTTGTGTTCAGTTCTGAGCACCACACCTTCTGATGAATGTGAAGGCATTGGAACGTGTGTAGAAGAGATTCACAAGTGATTCCAGAGGTGAGTAATTTTCAGTTACATAGATGGATTGGAGAGGTTAGGAATGTTTTCTTGAGAGAACAGAAGGTTGAGAAGAGATCTGATAGAGATGTTCAAAGTCATGGGGTCTCACAGCAGAATAGAGAAGGAGAAACCATTCCCATTGGTGGATAGATAGCGAATGAGGAGACACTGATTTAAAGTCATTGGCAAAAAAATTAAAAGTATCATAAGGAAGACCTTTCTCAGGCAGCAAGTAGTTCAAACCTGCAATGCACTGATCAACAGTATGGTTGAGGCATCTTCAATCACTGCCAACAAAAGAGAATAAAATAAAGAATGGTGGATACTCAAAATCTGAAATAAAGACAGCTGGCTCAGTGGTTAGCACTGCTGCCTCTCAGCACCAGGGACCCGGGTTCAATTCCACCCTTGGGCCACTGTCTATGTGGAGTTTGCACATTCTCCCCGTGTCTGCGTGGGTTTCCTCCGGGTGCTCCGATTTCCTCCCACAGTCCAAAGATGTGCAGGGTAGGTGGATTGGACATGCTAAATTGCCCATAGTGTTCAGGGATGTGTAGATAGGGGGATGGGCCTGGGTGGGATGGTCTGAGAGTCTGTGTGGACTTGTTGGGCCTAAGGGCCTGTTTCCACACTGTAGGGGTTCTATGATTCTATGATTGCAAACGTTGAAGAAACTCAGCATCTGTGGAGTGAAAGCAGAGTTAACATGTCGAATCCAATGACCCTTCTTCAGAACTCCAGCTTTCCTAGCCTCTGACCTGCTCTTTGATGAGGAATGCTACTAAAGAACATGAATCAAAAAGTAACTGAGGAGTCAAGGAAGACAAGTGAGATAATGAGCAGTATATTTCAAGAAAGAAAGAGGTAGAGAATCGGAATAGTCACGGTGTACCTTCGGTCACATAGATAAGAGCATAG
>NC_063349.1:55965846-55979811 GCF_021869965.1 Rhincodon typus
AGTACCATATGCTTCACTCACTGATATCAAGGATTTTCAGATGCAGTTTATCTTAATATAATTTTCTCCCTTGCCTTGAGCCTTGTCAATCAAATGAATGTCATTTTGTTTCCTTTCATGCACTGGCAACATCAGCTACCACAGTAACCAGGTCAAATCCCCAAATGCTGACCAGAACCACAGATATTCCTTTAATCAGTAAGATCAGTTCTTTTTAATTAGCACTATCCGAAGCCACAGACAGTGGTAGCATTGTTAGGGAACTGCATCTTTTAACTGGGAAATCTGATTATCAGCTTCAGTCAGCGTCTCGGACATAATGCAGCACACGGAATGTGTTCAGACATTCATTTGATTTTAAAACTTTTTTTCTGTTGACTTATAGGACTCTCTGTTCAGAATAATGGATGGAAGGTAGCTTGTTTAAGTTGCTCCCTATTGTGCAAATCAGTGATCTGTTATATGATGTAGAGCATTAATTAAAAGGGCCTAGTGGTAGTATCCCTACCTCTGGACGGGAAGACCCAGTTGAAGTTCTATCTGCTCCAGAACTGTGTAATGACATTTCTGGTCAGGTTGATTAGAAAATATCTGTAAGTGTGAATTGTACACAAGGAATTGAGATGGCACTCCCTGGATGTAATTGAAGGGGGCAGAGGGTGATTATTTAAATGCTAAAGTCTATGCTCCCAAATCCATACAAGACCCCATGCCCCCACGGTCCCACAAATACAACAGTAGGTCAGAGGTTGTGCAGCAAGAAATTCTCCTCCTGACTTCCAAAAGCCTTCCACCATCTCCAAGGCTCAAGTCAGGAGTGTGATGGAATACTCCCCGCTTGCCTGGATGAGTGTAGCTTCAACTCAAGAAACCCAACAAAGCAGCCCATTTGATTGACACCATCCACCAAGCTCAACATGCATTCCCCTCACGACTGACGCTCAGCAGCAGCAGTGTGTACCATCTACAAGATGTACTACAGAAATTCACCAAAGATCCATGACACTTTCATCTAGGTATATAAGATACATGGGAACACCACCCCCTCCAAGTTCCCCTCCAAGCCATTCACCATCCTGGCTTGGAAATATATCGCCGTTCCTTCAGTGTCACTGGGTCAAAAATTCTCTAATTCTCTTCCTAAGGGCATTGTGGATCAACCTACAGCACATGGACTGCAGTGGTTCAAGAAAGCGGCTCACCATCACTTTCTCAAGGGCAACTAGGGACGAGCAATGAATCGTGGCCAAGGTAAAGTTGCCCATTTCCCATGAAGTAATAATAAATTTTTAAAAAGTCACAGAATGAAACAGGCTGACTGGTCATTTATCTGTTTGCTGCTTGTGGGAGTTTACTGAGTGCAAATTACATGTCATTTTCCTACACTACAACAGTGACTACACTTCAAAAGTATTGTATTGACTATAGAATTCTTTATTTCCTTTCTTAATCCAGACACTGTATAATTTTGTTCAATAACATAGTTATTGTGCCAATATGTCCTGTCTCTACATCAAAAGTATTTACTCCAAGAAGTTATTCAGCAAGCTTTTCTATTTTGTGTTCATTTTCTTTTATTACTTGATCTGATATTGACAATCAATACTGGCAAGGTGTTATATTTCCAGTTTTTAAAATGTGTAGTTGCTGATATTTGTATGAAGAGACAAGTCATGCATAACTATTTTTGAACTTAGCAACTGACGCTGTATCTGCCAATTTGATTCTTTGAAATTTCTGGCATCACATCTAGTTGCCCTTGAGAACCTGGTGGTGAGATGCTTTCTTGAACTGCTGCAGTACTTGGAGTGTAGATACATATCCTGTCCAGTGCTTTTAGGGAGGGAGTTCCAGGATTTTGGCACAGCAATAGTGAATGAACGGTGATATATTTCCAAGTCAGGATGGTGTGTGACTTGGAGAGAATTTTCATTAGTATTAATTCATCAAGAAAGGACACCAGAGAAATTAATCTCTTCTTTGAAAGAGTGACACGGGAAATTTAACCTGCACCTGGGGTGATCACATTTTAGTGTCTCAAAATGAAAGCACCTCCAACAGTGCAACACTACTTCCACCCTGGCACTCTGGTGTCCTCCTGGATTGTGTGTTTGTGTTTCATGATTACAGCCTCTGAGTCAAGGCCACAGTATGTGCATTGTTAGCTCTGCTTCTAATTACTTCACTGTAGATATCTAAAGAAGAGAAAACTTTTAAAAATACATTTCACTCAGCACATCCACTAGATGCACAAACGTAACTCAGTTCCTGGGGTTTTGGCACATTTACCCAATTAAATTATTCCTAATCCCAAACATTGTTCGAGGATTGCACAACATGATCAAGCATTTCTCAGGAGGTTGGCTTGAGGCCACCAAGTCAGAGTATTGACAGACAAAGCAACGCTGGCATTTTAATGAATGGTGGCATAGCTAATGAGAAAAATTAAATTGATTTCTTAACCTTAATAGTAAAGTCAAATGGAAACAATTTCAGACTAATCACTAGCGAAAGAAGAACACAGTTCCATAAAACACAATCGTATTTGTCTCAATCCTGGCTTAACATTTGCACTGGGATTTTGCGGATTTGGGAAACAATGGACACTGAACTACCTAATAAGGGATTTGCCCCTCAGTGGTACTGAATGCAATTGGATAATCCATTTGTGAGATTTAAAAAAACTTTAGGCACCTTTAACCCTTCATGAATTCATTTGTTTTCACACTTTGGAAATGACAGATTTATGTCGCAGAATATTGAATATTCAGATTAATCTCATTAAATGTTAAGTGTAATAAAGAGAAGGTAAATTGCTAACATATGCATGGGAATCCTTGCTCAATGAAACATTAAACATAGCCTGTGTAAAACTAGTGCTCATCAAGAAAGCCTTTCAAGCACATTGCAAGAACAACTTGCATTTATAATAGCATTTTTAACGTAATAAACAGCCCAAGATGCTTCACAGGAGTGTAATGGAACAAAATTCAATCACATAAGGACTTGGTAGGACATCTAAGCAACAGTCTGGTGGAAGTAAAAACAGAAATTGCTGGAAAGCTAAACAGGTTTGGCGGCATCTCTGGAGAGAAATCAAAGTTAACGTTTTAGGTCCCGTGACCCATGCTCAGACCAACCTTCTGAGGAAGACCCAAAACATTAACTCTGATTTCTCTCCACAGATACTGCCAGACCTGCTGAGCTTTTCCAGCAATTACTGTTTTCATTTCTGCTTTCCATCATCCACAGTCACTTTGGTTTTTAACCTGGTGGAAGTGGTTGTTTTTGAGGAGCATCTAAAAATACAATGTCGAGGATTATGCCAAGTGGTTTTGGTTGGTTGGTAAATGCTGGTTGGTAAATGCTGCTAAAGACAGTCAGATATTGCTTACAGATTGTGTTATTACTCAAAATCAGCAATTGACTCTTTCCAGACAATCAGACTGTGCAATAACAAAACATAAATATGCCTACTTTCATTGTCATCTCTTGCCTTTAATGGGACAGTAATGGCCCCAGTACTGGCTCAGGAGCCTTACCATTCTGATAAAATTGGCAATGGCACTGGAACCATTTTGACAAAGTATCCAAAGCATCCACCTGTTTCAAGTTGAAGCATGTTGACACAACTAATGTCAGTTCAAATCCCACCATGGCAATTTATGTCTTCAAAAAAGCAGACACCTCTAGTTCTGGGGTAATGAAAATAAATGATGCTAAAAACTGAACTGTTATACAAACCCAACAGGTCCTTCCAGTAATGGAGCTGCTGTCTCTGCTCTGGTCTACCACATATTGTGTTAGACCCTTAATGTCCCACAACAACCAGGAATGAGCTGCAAAAGCAACTTTAATCAGCATCACTCATACCACCAAAGCAAATAAATAAAACATTATCTTCCCTCCGCTTTTAAACCTTCTCCAAAGTTTGCAGCCAGACATAATAAGCTTAACCATATATATTTAAACACCTGCTGCCAATTTGTCATCAATTTCTCATACTCAATGTACACATTACAACACTAAGTCCACCGCAGTATTAAAGGGCTTTATAGTGCATGTCTGTCGGAAGTGAATCATTCAACAAACATGTCCATTTAAATGACAATATACAAGGAAACTTGTTTCAAAAGCAAAATAATTAAAATGGGAGGCTCTAAGCTTCACATGAACTGAGAGGGTGGCATGGTGAGGGGGCAGACAGAACAACCTGTGATACAGGTCAATGTTTTGAGCATTTCGGTGAAGGTTTTTTTTTAAGTACATTACTGTACAAACAAGGCAACAGCTTTTTAGCTTTATTCATGAGCACTGAGTATGAGTTGGTCATTAATCTAATGAACCGACCGAACAGTGATCATAAAATGACAACGTTTGATATTGGGTTTAAGAGAGAGAAGGCTGAGTCCCCAAGAAAGGTTTAAATATAAATAAGACTAACTTTGATGGGATGAGGCAGGGATTGACTGATTGGTAGAACTCAATTATGAATGACCAGTGGGAGAGACATGTGTGAGATATGATAGCTTGCTATATCCATTATAAGGGGCCACATATTTTTTTCTGAAGGAGGGTCACTGGACCCATGACGTTGACTCTGCTTTCTCCCTACAGCACAGCTGCCAGACCTGTTGAGTTTCTCCAGTAATTTCTGATTTTGTGTCATGTATTTTATTATTTGGGATGAGACTGTGAATTGGAAGTTGGACTGATCTCACTGAAAAACCAGGAGAGTTTCTCAACTTGAAAATTAGGTATTTCATTTCATAACTTTAATTTAAGTCCATTCTTTTCCAAACGTGAGATAGATTAGGGATGGAATTACCAGAAGAGCTGAGGAGGCAAAAGTAACTGAAAGATTACCAATGTAACTGATCCTGGTGGAAATGCAGGAGGGATTAGGTACACAGATTGGAGATTCAAAGATTCAACTACAACAGATTGAGACAGAAAATGAAGTTAAAAGGTGGAAGATGGCGATGATAAAACCTGTACTTGACTTTCAGTGAGAAGAGAAAGAGCTGCATTTACGGAGAGAGGTGGGGGATATCAGCTAGAAATTATGGTGTTTTAAAAAAAATGGACCTGAGATACCGACAAAGTCTCAAATGGAAAAAACTAGTCATAATCTAAGGACCAGAAAGGGAATGCTTACAATTGTAGAGGCCCTGAGGGAAGGAGCTGTGGGCATTCATTGTGTCGTTTGAGATAATAACAAAACAAATGAATTGCCCTAAGGAAAACTGGACATTGCATTTGAAAAGTAAGTTGAAAGGTATAGCGCATGAAATCTATGCATCAATATCATAGGAGGTTTCTAAGAATTAAGAAGTGGAGGTGCCGGTGTTGGACTGGGGTGGACAAAGTCAGAAGTCACATGACACCAGGTTATAGTCCAACAGGTTTATTTGAAAACACAAGCTTTCAGAGCCTCTCTCCTTCTTCAGGTGTTAGACTTAAAAATTATAACACTGTCAAAAAAAGGCAGTTCTGCGTGGGTATGAATTAGTTCCTGAAGTGGACAGGCAAAAGTTTTGAAATTTGAGGAAACAGCCTGGGCAAACCTCCACTGAATTTGAAAGAGTCAAGCAAAATAATTTTGCAAAATGGTTACAGGTTTCAGAAATAAATACCAGATATGAAACTCAGACAAATTAATCTCCTGGCAGCATTTAAAAACACATTGCCTTTTGTAATTAGAACCCACATTGAAGATCAGAAGGTTGCAACTGCTAGAAAAGCAGCAACAAATGCTGGTGGTTATTAGCTGACCCTAAAACCCTTTTTCTGACACCACCATATGGTTATAGGATGGGAGAGTGAAAGGAAGGCAAACAGCCAGTGTAGAAGAAAGACAACTAGGAATGGCCCAAAATCTCCTGCCCACAGAAGAAGGAAAGATGCTGAGGGTGGAAGTGAAAGTCAAAGATCAAAGTGTTTCCTTTGTAATAAAGTGGACCACCTACATTCAGAATGCTGGAAGCTGTGTGGGGAGCCCATGTGACTTACTGAGGAGTGTTGGAGTGAGTCTAAAAAGGTAACTTGAAAGGAAAATACAGAGAACATAGGAGGCTGAGAGGTGGCCTTATTGAGGTTTATAAAATCATGAGGGCCATAAATAAGATGAATAGCCAAAGTCTTCTCCCCAGGGTGGGGGCGTCCAAAACTAGAGGGCATAGGTTTAAAGTGAGATTTAAAATGGACCTAAAGGGCAACTTTTTCACACAGAGGGTGGTGCGTGTATGGAATGAACTGCCAGAGGAAGTGATGAAGTCGAGTGCAATTACAACATTTGGACAGGCACTTGGATTGGAAAGGTTTAGAGGGATATGGGCCAAACACAGGCAAATGAGACTAGTTTAGCAAACCTGGTCAGTATGGACTAGTTGGATCGCAGGTCTGTTTCTGTGCTGCATGTCTCTATGACTCTATAAATTATAGCTTTAACATCAACAGGAAACTGGAGTAAACACTACTGTAAGTGCAAGAGGTGAATAAAGGTAAATGAGAAATATAAAGGGTTTCTGTCAAAAGAAATGATAGCACCATTTTCTTCAAATGATGCAGTTAAACCCAGAACTATACCCTAAATGCTTCAGGAGCTGCTCAACCCCTTGTGTTGGAGAAGAACAGTTTTCCCTCCGGAGAGTTCAATGAAAGCCTACTGTTAATAAACATTGTGAAGAATATATCCCAATTCCACTGTACAAAGTCCCAGTGGTGTGTTACTTGCTATACAGAGTATTGCCAATAGGAGTTGTTAATAAATAACCCATTGAAGGAGCTGAAACACTCATCGGTAATAATTTGTTGCTAGGCAAAGTTATAACTTTGCCTCTAATCACGAAAAGCCTGGATTTAGGTAAAAGAGATGCTTCAGATACAGGTAAAAGTTCCAGATATTTTTTCCTCCTGTGTGGTGGCCAGAGCAAAGCTAAAACAAGATCCATCCACATAAAGAAACACTTGAAAAGAACATGTGAAACAAAACGACCTGTTTAAGCAACTACAGTTAACTGGCTGAGTAATAATTCACAAAAACATAGAATCCCTAAAGTGTGGAAACAGGCCATTCAGCCCATTAAGTCCACACCGACCCTCTGAACAGTATCCCACCCAGACCTACCCCATATTTCCCATAGCTATACCTGCTAGCCTGTATATCCCTGGATACTGTAGCACAGCCAATCCACCTAACCTATGTAACTTTGGACTGTGGGAGGAAACCCATGCAGACATGGGGATAATGTGTAAACTCCACACAGACGGTCACCCGAGAATGGAATCTAACCCGGGTCCCTGGCGTTGCAAGGCAGCAGTGCTAACCACTGAGCCACCGTGCCGCCATGAAGCACTAAAGTGACAGTAACTTATTTAAGGCAATTGTAAGGCAAAGGCAAGTGTTGCCAAGAACAGCAAAAGGTTCCCCCATTCCCCATTCCTAAAACTAAATAGGAATTCATAAAATTCAGAAGATTCTTGGCAAATTATGGGCTTTATCAGACATTTGTGCCTAACTTCAGCATAACAGCTGTATTCTTAGCAGGTTCATTTTCGAAGCAGGCTAAGATGGGATTGCCAGCAGAATGCCAGGTTTTGTTTTTGGAAGCTGAAGGCAATCCGACTAAATGAACCAATCTTGGCTGTCCCTGACTTTACAAAACATTTCAAAGTTGCAATTAATGCAACTGATTCTGGAATAGACGCAGTCTTGTTACAAGATGGTGAATTAGGAATAGAGAAGCCAATGGCTTACTTTGCAACAAATTAAACCAATATCAGACTTTGGGATTATTATTAGTTCTTCTACTAAATTTTTGTAATCTATATCAATCATGGTTGCAAAGTGACACTAATAATTCTGACTATATTCCACTAGCTTTTGTAAAAACAATCATGACTCAGAATAAAATATTGTTGTAATGAAGTTTATTAAATTAATCAGGCATGAATCTTACTTGTCAGCCCAAACCTGGATGTTGTTCAGGTCTTGGCTGCATTTGTACATGGACTGCTTCAATTAACCCCGTCAATATCCTTTTCCACCTGTTGTATATCTGTTAATCTGTCTTTTGTGTGTTTTTTAATTGTGATTGGTTGTCTATGTAATTAGCGATTATTAAATTGCATAATTGTGGATTAGAAATCCTTTCTTTTCTCTGCCTTTGTTAAAATTAATTGTGCTTTTTTTTAAATTCATTCATGGGATGTGGGTGTTGTTGGCTGGACCACCATTTGATGCTGGTCTCTAATTGAGCTCAGACTGAGTGTCTTACTTGAGCCATTTCTGAAGCCAGTTAAGAGTCAACATTTTGCTGTGGGTGTGGAGTCACAAGTAGGCCAGGCCAGGGAGGGACGGCAGATTTTTTCTTCCTGAAGGGAGATTAGTGTACTGGATGAGCTTTTAACAACATGGTCACTATTTGCCGAGATTTGCAACCAGATTTTTATTGAATTCTAATGTCACCATCTGCTGTGGGGAGATTCAAACCCATGTCTTCAGAAAATCTGATTGCAAATCTCGGCAAATAGTGACCATGTTGTTAAAAACTCATCCAGTTCACTAATCTCCCTTCAGGAAGAAAAAATCTGCTGTCCCTCCCTGGCCTGGCCTACTTGTGACTTCTGAGTTACTAGTCCACTGACATTACCACTACACTATCACTTACCCACTCAATAGCTAAACAAGAGTAAATTTATAATTACTGATGAAACTTGGTGTGAATTGCTTTAGTCATAGCGTCGTGCAGCAGGAAAATAGGCCCACTTGCCTGCACTTGGCGCATATCGCTCCAAACATTTCTTATTCATGTACTTATCCAAATGTCTCTTAAACATTGCAACTCAGGCAAGCTGATCATCTTAAAGGTTTAATTGGGATTTTGACTATTTCAGAACTATTAAGTCAGGACATCACACATGGCCCTAAAAAACATTAGCCCAAATTGTTGCAGTTAATAAGTGATGGATGGTATTAGGGGAGGCAATGGCCTAGTGATATTATCATTGGGCTATGAATCCACAGACTCAGGTAATGTTCTGGGGGCAGTGATTTGAGTTTTTCCTGACAATTGATTCATGGTCAACATCAGGCTCTTAATACCAAACTTGAATTCATGAGCCACCATCTCCCATGGGCAGGGTTTGAAACCATATCCCCGGAACATTAGAGATAGTAGGAACTGCAGATGCTGGAGAATCCGAGACAACAAGGTGCAGAGCTGGATGACACAGCAGGCCAAGCAGCATCATAGGAGCAGAAAGGCTGACATTTCGGGCATAGACCAATGAAGGGTATAGGCCCAAAACGTCAGCCTTCCCTGGAACATTATCTGGGTCTCTCAATTAATAGTCCAGTGACTAGGCTACTACATACCCTAAGGACCAGAATTTGAATCCTGCCATGGCAAATGGTGGAATTTGAATTCAAAAAGAATCTGGAATTAAGAATCTAATGATGACTGTGAATCCATTGTCAATTGTCAGAAAAACCCATCTGGTTCACTAACGTCCTTCAGGGAAGGAAACTGCTGCCTTTACCTGGTCTGGCTTACATGTGACTCCATACCCAAAGCAATGTGGTTACCTCTTGACTGCCCTCTAGGCAATTAGGGATAGGTATATTTCATGAATGAATAAAAGAATTAAATAAAGATAAAAGGCTAAAACAGTAGGAGCTCCCAAGTATTGGGAGAGATAGAAAGAAGAGGACACAAAAAATTGTGAGAAGCATAAGGTGTTTCTTTAAAAAAAAACTCCAGGGGTTCAAGGACAACACTATATAATTTTGCAAATATGTTAAGATGAATAAGGTGGCTAAGAGAAATGGGACCAGCCAATAAGAGATACAGGTTACATCCTAAATAGAAGTGAGGAAATGGTAGACAAATTAAACATTTGTTTTTTATCAGTTTTCACAGCAAAGGATGGAAATAGTTTTCCTTACATGTTTGGCAATTTAACAATGAGCTGATGGATGGAACTAACTGATTTAACATCAGTTAAAACAAATTGGCGATTGTGAAACAAATGAGATGAAAGATTTTAAAAAAGTGCTTCGAGACACTGGTCATAGCTCACATTAACTATAGCCTCCCAGCCTGCATCGATTCCTTGCAATTTGCCTACTGGCCCATCAGGTCCAAGGTCGATGCCATTTCCCTCATCCCTGGAATACCTGAATAATAAGGACACTTACATCATGCTTCTATTTATGGACTACATCTCGGCCTTCAACACTATAATCTCAACCAAACTAATCTCCAAAATTCGAGACCTAGGTATCAGCTCCGCCCTTTGCAACTGGATCCTCAGCTTCCTGGTCCACAGACATCAATAGTGAAGATAAAAATAACAACACCTCCTCCATGACAATCCTCAACATCAACACCCCATAAGAATACTTCCTCAGTCCCCTACTGTACTCCCTGTACACTCATGACTGTGTGGCCAAATTTCATCTGAACACCATCTACAAGTTCGCTGATGACACCACCGTTGTTTGATATCCAGCCTACAATGACAGAAAAGAATACAGGAAGGAGATAGAGGGCTTGGTGTTGTGGTGCAAAGATAACAATCTTTCCGTCAATGTCAACAAAACGAACGAGCTGATCGTCGACTTCAGGAAGAAAGGAGGAGGACATGCCCTTATCTACAGCAATGGAGCTGAGGTGGAGACGGTCAACAGCATCAAGTCTCTAGGAGTGACGATAACCAAAAATCTGTCCTGGATCACCCACATAGATGCGATGGTCAAAATGGCACAACAACATCTCTTCTTCCTCAGGAGGCTAAGAAAATTCGGCATGTTCATAAGGATCTTCACTAACTTTTACAAATGCACCATAGAAAGCATTCTATCTGGGTGCATAACAGCTTGGTACAGCAACTGCTCTGCCCAAGTCTGTAAGAAACTACAGGAAGTTGTGTGCACAGCCCAGGCTATCACGGAAGCCAAACTCCCATCCATTGACTCCATCTTCATTTCTCATTGCCATGAAAAAGCAGCCAACATCATCAAAGACCCCTCCCACCTAGCTGTAATCTCTTCCAACCTCTCCTGTCAGGCAGGAGATTCAAAATTTTAAACACCCATCCCAACAGGTTCAAGAACAGCTTCTTCTCCATTGTTATTAGACAGCTGAATGGACCTCTCAGATTTCAAATCTAATGCTGATCTTGCTTCTGTACATCTCCCGTGCAACTACAACTTGGTATGCCTCGCTCTGTTCACCTATGATCTGTATGTCCTTGTATATTATAATCTGCCTGTATTGCATGCAAAACAAAACTTTTCACAAAACTTAGGTACGTATGACAACAACAAATCAAATCAAGTCAAGAAATCTCCAGAACTTGATGGGTTTCACCAGAGGATAGTAAAAGAAACAAGTGAGAAAATTGGCCCTTATTTCAAGGAGGTTTATGTATAAGATAAGGAAGTCTTACTGCAAATGTACAATGTGCTGATGAAGCCACATCTGGAGTACTATGAGCAGTTTTGGTCCCCTTACATGAAGAACAATACCATTTCATTGGAGGCAGTTCAGGGAAGTCTGACTAGGATGATCCCTGATATGGAGTGATTGTCTTATGAGCAAAGGTTAAACAGGTTGGGGCGCTACTACTGGAGTTTAGAAGAATAAGAGGTAATATCATTGAAACATCTAGAAGTCTTAAGTGGCTAGACAGGGTAAATGCTGAAAGGATGTTTTCCCTCATGGGAGAGTCTAGGGCCAGAGGGCACAGTCCCAGAATTAAGTGGCAGCAATTTAAGACTGAGATGAGAAGGAATTTCTTCTCTGAGAGGGTTGTGAGTCTCTGAAACTCCTTGCCACAGAGAGTTGTAGGGGAAGAGTCCTTGTGCGTATTTAAGGCTGAGATAAATAGATTCCTGATCAGAAGGGAAATCAAAGGTTGTCGAGGAAGGTCAGGAAAGTGGACATGAGGAACGTCAGATCAACCATAATCCTATTGAAATAGCAGAGCAGGATTGAGGAGCTGAAATTCTGTTCCTATTTCTGAAGGTCTTATGGTCTATGGCCATGAATAATGTCTTATATATGCGAGTTCTTTTCTGCTTTTCTTTAAAAAATACAATATTAAAATGCTCATCAATAATGAAATGGCAAAAAGTCAGATGACACCATGATGGATTTTTGACCTGGAGATGCCTGCAGGGACTTTAAATCACCAATACAAGCCAAGAAAGAACAGAATCAAACTCAAAGTTGAGGTAAGTGACTCTTTCCTGGAATGAGCCACAGCTGCTTATGTCCTTAGGTCTGGAATTTTCTTCCTAAATTCTTGACTGAATGCTCACATTTTATGCTTTTCTCAAATCTTCCCTCTTTGGCTGAGTTTTAGGTCCCTGTCCTAATAGTTTTTAATTGGTTTAGTATCAAATTTTATTTATTAATCCTTGATGTAATTAAGTATGTACATGTAAGTGTTTTGTTAAAATTCCTGCAACTCCACAGCAACAGGCCAGATTGGGTTCAAGTGAACAATAATGGGCTGGAGGGAGAGACGGTGGAAAAACTGGGACCTTTTCTTAACATTTTTCACAACCTACTGCTGGTTGCCAGAGATTCCGAGATGCCTCAGGTCTACTGGAGACAGTTGTTATTTTACTCCTTTGTGGGATGTAGGTGTCACTGGCTGGGCCAGCAGATTTTTTGACCAGAGGGAAGTTAAGAGAGAACAACATTGTTGTGGGACTGGAGTCACATAGGCCAGACCAGGTAAGGACAGTAGATTTCAGTGATGTTAATAAACAAATGTGCCTTATGACAAGCGACAGTGGCTCCGTGGTCACCACGAGGCCAGTTTTTAGTTCCAGGTTGTTGATCGATTCAAATTTCACCAACTGCGATGATAGAGCTCAGACTCATGTCCCCGCAACATTAGCCTGGGGTTCTGGGCTGCTGGTTGAGTGACATTGCCATGACCCACGACTTCCCCATTGTAATCTATGTCAGCCAGCACCTCAAATACTTTCCAATGGTTTTCAATTTCGGTCCTGATGCTTTCATCCAGAAATCGTAAATCAATACAAGAGGATTGTTTGTTAAAGAAGTGAAAAGGAAATGGGTATTTCCTTGATGGCTTTAGTTGCTTAAACGTAAAATAAATGTTAATTATCATTGCAGCCCGTGTAAGTCTGCCTGCACACTGTTCCAAGCAGATAAACACCATCTTTTATTAAATCCTCTTTAACCTTTGCCAAACAAAAACTAAATTTAGAACAGGTGATTTACAGACTCGGAAAATGAATTGAAGTGTTCTTATTAAATGGCAATTGCTAATCACCAGCATTCACAACCTACGTCCTAACATTGTGCTCTAATTATAGTACAAGTGTCTTTAAAATTACCGGTTAATTGTGAAACCCTTCCAGTGATCACGTATGCCTAGATTGTGTTCTTTTGTTACTTCCAGTCTTGACTATTCCAATACTCTTCTGATTTGCCTCCCACCCTCTGTAAATATGAGCTTGCCCAAACTCACCCATTACCCCTGTGGCCTCTGCTGTGTCCCATCCAGAAATGCCTCTTCAGCTCCTATTTCCTAAATCCTTGTCTCTAGTCCATTCCTGCCCTTTCACTGGCCAAACTAACTCCATGATTGAGATAACAAGGTGAAGAGCTGGATGAACACAGCAGGCCAAGCAGCATCAGAGGAGCAGGAAGGCTGACGTTTCAGGCCTAGACCCTTCTTCAGAAATGGGGAAGGGGAAGGGGGTTCTGAAATAAATAGGGAGAGAGGGGGAGGCAGATAGAAGATGGATAGAGGAGAAGAGAGGTGGAGAGGAGACAGACAGGTCAAAGAGGCGGGGATGGAGCCAGTAAAGGTGAGTGTAGGTGGGGAGTTAGGGAGGAGATAGGTCAGTCCAGGGAGGACGGACAGGTCAAGGGGGTGGGATAAGGTTAGTAGGTAGGAGATGGGGGTGGGGCTTGA
>NC_063349.1:55980211-56031760 GCF_021869965.1 Rhincodon typus
CCAAGCCCCACCCCTATCTCCTACCTACTAACCTTATCCCGCCCCCTTGACCTGTCCGTCCTCCCTGGACTGACCTATCTCCTCCCTACCTCCCCACCTACACTCACCTTTACTGGCTCCATCCCCGCCTCTTTGACCTGTCTGTCTCCTCTCCACCTATCTTCTCCTCTATCCATCTTCTATCTGCCTCCCCCTCTCTCCCTATTTATTTCAGAACCCCCTTCCCCTCCCCCATTTCTGAAGAAGGGTCTAGGCCTGAAACGTCAGCCTTTCTGCTCCTCTGATGCTGCTTGGTCTGCTGTGTTCATCCAGCTCTACACCTTGTTATCTCAGATTCTCCAGCATCTGCAGTTCCTGCTATCTCTAAATCCATGATTGGATTCCTTGTGGCTGTGACCATGATGTATTATTACTCCTCACTCTATCATTCAGCACAAAAGATCACTCCATTTATCGAACATGTTCCAGCTTTTTTGCTCGAGATAGCAATTCGTCTCATTCTCCAATTATTTCCCCATATCCTTGTACAATCTCTTCGTCCAAGAGGGATCTCGGTGTCCTAATCAAAATAACTCCACAGAGGCTGGTATCCCATCACCAAGTCACACCTCACTTGCGCATGAACAGTCCTTGACTATAGTATTGCCTCTTCAGAGTCAGGCCTCAGATTATCAGTATCTCTGATACTCACTCACCCTTTTTTATCTGTCAGCCAGGGCTCCCTGATTGGACCAGATTAACAGCCCCATTCAGGGAACTCATATTCAGTGGGGTCCACCTGGCTGACCTTATTACAATCACCACACTAATGGATGAGTCACAAAAGGTTAGCATGCAGGTACAACACATAATGAAGAAGGATAATGGGATGCTTCCTTTACTATGAGATGAATTGAACATCAAAGGAGGGCTGTTACAGGGCATTGGACAGACCACATCTTCAATACTGTGTGCAGTTTTGGTCTCATTAAAGGAAGGATGTAAATGTATTGGAGGTAGTTCTGGGGAAGTTTAATGGATTGATCCCCGGGATGAATGGGGTGTTTGATGAGGAAAGGTTGGACAGACCAGGCTCATCTCCACTGGAGTTTAGAGAGTGAGGGGTGATTTGATTGAAGTGTATCAGGTCCTGAAATGGTCTGAACAAGGTGGATGCAGGAAGGATGTTTCTACCTGTGGGTCAGTCCAGAACATTGTTTAAATATGAAAGGTCACCACTTCAGGACAGAGAGGAGGACATTTATTTTCTCTCATAGGGTTGTGTGGCTTTGAAATTCTCTGCCTGAAAAGGTGATGGAGATAACAGTTAAATACTTTTAACATAGAAAATAGAAGCTGGAATGGGCCACTCAGCCCTTCAAGCCTGTGCCACCATTCATTATGATCATAGCTGATCATCCAATTCAGTCCCCTGTTCCCACTTCCTTTGCACACTCAAGGCAGAAATAGGTAGATTCTTGCTAGGCAGGACATTAAAGTTTATCAGGGGTATATGGTATATGGAATTCAGAACACAAACAGATCAGCCATGATCTGATTGAATGGGGCGTAGGTTTGAGGGGCTGAATGGCCTTCTGCTCCTGTTTAATATGTTCCTAAGTATTTATCCAATTGTATGAGTTGCAGCTGTTTCACATGGAGCTACAATGGGTGAGTACACTTGAAAAAACCTAAAATCTTCACGTTGTTTATTATTGTTGACAATTGTGACCGGTTCTAAAAGTTTTAAATGCAAAATCCATTGCCATGTGCCAACAATTCCTCTGCAGCCTTGTCTCAATCTGTTCTTTTGAATTACTCTGGCCAAAAATCCTGCACCGAACCAAATACTGCCACCTCACCACTACCACTAACATTCTGCCTTTCACACTCAGGCCTGTTGGGCCTTCTGAGGAAGGGTCACCGGACCCGAAATGTTAACTCTGTTTTCTCCTTCACAGGTGCTGCCAGACCTGCTGAGCTTTTCCAGCAACTTTGTTTCTGTTCCTATTGGGCATTCATTCCTCTCCCGACACATTCTGTGTTGGTAGAGTCAGACCGTACTGTATGCAGGTCCCACTCTAGGAATGAATGCAGGCCGGCTCACTCAGGGTCAGGACGGAGGGAATACTGCAGATTTGGAGATGCATCTGTCAAATGATACTTTCAGCTGAGTCCTCCTGTGCCCCACACAGTGTTATTTTAAAGGCAAACAGGAGAGTGACCCCTGGTGTCCTGGGACTGTGTTATTGTTTGTGGGAGCTTGCGGTGCTGCATTTCCCTAATTTGCAGCAGATAATAGGTTTGAAGCTTATTTCATTGGTTATGTCCTGAGGTGGTGCTTGGTACTATATGAATGCATGTCTTTTCCTTTATGCAGTATTCTAATTATATATGCAACACACTGCATGTTTCAGACCCAAGCTGGAGTGCAATGAATTAAATCTGGATCAGTTGGCAGTATATTTTGAAAAAGGACGGAAGACGGCAAGAGTGGACCCAGGTGCAAGTCACGAGGACCACTATGCCCTCAGACTGGGTTCCTCTCCCAGAATACCATGATGCCCTTCTCAACTCGTGAGAATATCTAACCTCACATTCACTGTAACTTGAAAACATTGCAGTGTCCATGCAGCACAGGAGGCAGGTTAGAGACATGCTGCTACTTACAAGGTCATGTTCTGACTGTCCTCGATCCCACAGTCTGGCACTCTTCACAAAGCTGAAATAGGACGGCCGATTCTGCAAAGCAAACATATTACAATCATGTTCTGAATTCAAGAAACAAGCTCATCGTTATATTGTTACACTCTATTATTTGTAAAGAGTTGGGGATTGTCATGTGAGTTTGTTTTATTCATTCACGAATGAGGGCATCGCTGACCAGGCAGCATTTATTGCCCATCTCTAATTGCCCTAGGGCAGTTCAGAGTCAATCACATTGCTGTTAGTCTGGAGTCTTATGTAGGCCAGACCAGGTAAGGATGGCAGTTTCCTTCCCTAAACGACATTAGTGAACCAGATGGGTTTTTGTGACAATCGACAATAGATTTGTGGTCATTGTTGTGAGTGTGTATAGGGGACCAAAATTACTGCACAACTGCCCTCAGTAGGTGAAAAACAAGGTTCGTACCAAGACCTGAAAGAAACACATTCGATGAAGCTGTAGCATTTGAGCTGAAAAGTATTATTATCTGGAATTTAAATTAAAAGACTAATACTCAAAGAGAAAGTTTATACAGTCTGATTCGACAATCCACTCCCTTACCACGTGATTTCCCAGCTGTGTTATATCTCACAGGTAGTAAAGGTGGTACACCTGTAAGAGACATGCTCATGATATCAGCGTGTGACCTAATGGTATAAAGGTCTCGGACTCCATTTTAACTGTAGCCACTTGAAGCAATACATAGCGATGAAAGAAATGCTTCTGTTTATGACCACATAGCTTAATACTAGCCAAGACACTGAGGTGCCTGTGACTGCAATATACATACATATCAGGAACTGTTATAAATGTCTGTTGCATCCTTCGATACCCATGTCAAATTCTTGTGTTACAGAAGCTTACAGAAGCATTGGCGCATCAGGCGCCAATACCCAGCAGGAGGCAAAAATCCCACAACGTGGGGCAGATGGCTCTTCTCCCTTCCCTTAATGTTCGAAATAAAATGTCCAGTTTAGGAAAACTGTAATATTGTCACACTGATGATACCACAAGTGGTTCTGAAGAAGAATCATCTTGGACTCAAAACATTAACTCAGTTTCTCTCTCCACAGATGCTCCCTGACCTGCTGAGTTTCATCATCACTTTCTGTTTTGGTGACAGAAGTTATGAATTTGGAAGGTGCTGTCCAAGGAGCCTAGGTGAGTTGGTGCAACGCGTATTACAGATGGTACACGCTGCTGCTACCGCGCAGCTTCAATGGAGGGGGGATTGTTGACGGTGATAGATGAGGTGCTAATCAAGCAGGCTGCTTTGTCCTGGATGATGTTAACATTCTTGAGTGTTGTTGGAGCTGCATTCATCCAGGCAAGTGAGGAGTATTCCATCACACTCCTGACTTGTGCCTTGTAGACGGTGGGCAGGCTTTGGAAAGTTAGGAGGTGAGTTACTCATTGCAGGATTCCTAGCCTCTGGCCTGCTCTTGTAGTCGCTGTAATTATATGGCAAGTCCAGTTGCGTTTCTGGTCAATGGTAACCTCCAGGATGTTGATAGTGGAGGATTCAGTGATGGTAATGACATTGAATGTCAAGATTTAATGGTTAGATTTTCTCTTAGGCAAAATTACACAAAACATTGCAGGCAGTCATTGGGTTGTGAATAGGTTCTGTTCCTGAGACTGTTTGCAAGTCAACTTGTACACAAGTTGGAACACCATACAGAACAATATAAAGCAGCTGTTCATACTGCAGGAAATGTTCATGTATCAGATCTTTAAAATTTCTCTTCTGAATGAGATCATGTCCATTAGTAAGAGCATTTATAAGTCAGACATTCATAAATCAGGGATCTCCGGGACTTGCCACTTTTCAGCCCAGGCCTGAATATTATCCTGATCTTGTTGCATTTGAACATGGACTGCTTCAGTATCTGAGGAGTGGTGAATGGCAGGATCTAATCAAAGTTTGTCCCATTTAGTATGGTGATATGCCGCACAATACAATGGAGGGTATTCTCAAATGTGAAGGCGGGAATTCATTTCCATAAGGACTGTGCAGTGGTCACTCTTACCAATATTCCCACTGACAGATGCAACTGCAGCTGGCACATTGGTAACGATGAGGTCAAGTATATTTTTCCATCTTGTTGGTTCCCTCACCACCTGCCGCAGACCCAGTCTAACAGTTATGTCCTTTAGGACACGACCAGCGCGATCAGTAGTACTGCTGCCGAGCTATTCTTGGTGGTGGACATTGAAATGCCCCACCCAGAGTACATTTTGTGGCCTTGCTGTCCTCAATGCTTCCTCCAAATGGTGTTCAACATGGGGGAGTACTGATTCGTCAAGGGGCTAGTGGTAGGCAATAATCAGCAGGAGATTCCTTGTCCATATTTGGCCGGATGCCAATGCTTTCATGCAGTGGTCTGAATATTGGACAGAATCATGCTAAAGAAACAACCAAGTTTTCAAAATAAAGGTGTACACATTTCTGAATTGAAGATTGTGTCCATTTTTTTTTTCCTTTATTCATCCATGGGATGAGGGTGTCGCTGACCAGGCAGCATTTATTGCCCATCCCTAATTGCCCAGAGTCAACCACATTGCTGTGGGTCTGGAGTCTTATGTAGGCCAGACCAGGTAAGGATGGCAGTTTCCTTCTCTAAAGGACATTAGTGAACCAGATGAGTTTTTCCCCAACGATTGACAATGGATTTGCAGTTACCATTAGATTGTTAATTCCAGATATTTATTGAATTCAAACTCCACCATCTGCTGTGACAGGATTCAAACCCAGGTCCCCAGTATACTATCTGGGTCTCTGGATTAATAGCCCAGTGATAATACCACTAGGCCATCGCCTCCCCTCTGCTCTGCTCAGGTACTGGTCAATGTATCTCTAACTTCTGATGCAGAGTATAGTATGTCAGTTACAAATAGTGTCCCAATTCCCTAATGTGTTTTCAGTTGTAAATCGTGGCTAAGTGGATGCATCATTTAATTTTTATCTTATTTTCAAAGTCTACAGCCCTTCTATCCCCATTGCTGTTGTCTTACCGCAGGCCTCTTCAAATCAGCTTACTGTTATCAGTTACTGCAGGAGAGAACTAGCACCTCTGAATTTTACTTAAATAACATTACAATGTCAATGAAAAGTGTTTCCTGTCAGCTTTTGAGGGCCAAAAGCTCAATGATATTCTCTGAACAAAGCCTGTAGTAATCATTAATTTCCTCACCAATTAGTCCCTTATACAATATTTTTGTTAAACTCTGCTTGTGAATTTAGTTGATGATAAAACTCATCATACAGAGCATGTGTTGGTAAGTCTTATTACCATTATTAATCTTTCACCATTTCCAAACACGTTCCCATGGGAAAATCTTGCCGCCAGTTCTGCCAGTTGGAATGTTATGGGTAGGTGGCTGTCCCTATCATTATTATCCCTGCTATTTATTCTGTCTTCTGATGTTTGGCAACTAGACTTCAGAGAAAACAGTGAGGTGTAAATGTAAGAAACGGAGATGAAATTTGAGTGCCTCAGTCCTCTGATTTTGCTAGGTTCAAACGGCAAGTTCAGTGTGTACGCTGCGATGAGAATATACTTTTTTTTGCAGTGAGTTGCTTTGATATGGAATTTGTTTCCTGATGAGACAACATTGACAGATTCAATTAAAAATATACTTGGAAGGAGTAATTTGAAGGCTATGGGAAAAGAGTAGGTGGGTGGGTGAATGAATGGAACCTTGACTCAGCCTTAGATTCAGCATAAGATCAAAGGCAAAAGGTCCTCCATCTGTGCTGTGTGATGCCATATCTCGCAACAATCTTTGAAGGTGTCGTGGGTGAATGCAAACATGTAGGCCAGACCAGGTAAAAGTTCCTAAGTGAACTAGATGGGTTTTTATAGCAATCAATGATAGTTAGATAGGCTCCATTAAGCTTTCTAAAGCAGATTTTTAAAAGCCTTTGTTGATTTGGAATTTCACCATCTCCCATGGTAGGATTTGAACCCAGCCCCCTAGAACATTAGCCTAGGATACTAGATTGCTAGCCCAGCAACATTACCACTAAGCCACTGACTCTCTCCCACCTATGTAAAAAATCTGAAATTGAAAGCTAGTCTCAGTTACGGTCCATGATATCTACCACCTATTTCACCAATATCCTTCAGGGAAGGAAATCTGAGATAACAAGGTGTAGAGCTGGATGAACACAGCAGGCCAAGCAGCATCAGAGGAGCAGGAAGGCTAACATTTTGGGTCTAGACCCTTCTGTTGTCTTTATATGTGGCCTGTGTGTGACTCCAAACCCACAACAATGTGATTAACTCTTATCTGCTCCCTGGGCAATTGGGAATGAGCAATAAATGCTGACCCTGCCAGCAATGCCCACATCCCATGAATAAATTAAAAAAAAAAACAACTTAGAGAGAAAAAAAAAGTGCTTTCTAGCAACAACAGAAATGTACAGGAAACAGGCCTTAGAGCATCCAGCACCACAGAGGGACCATCAAAATGACAAACACCTGATTGGGGGATGACGTTCCTCATACATTCGCATTTGGGAAAACTAAAAATGTTTTATTAAGAAACTTTAACTAATAGAAACGCAGCCAGACATGTGAATAAAAATGATGAGTCATGCACACAAACACCTTGTCAACAGACACTGCCTGGATAATGATCACTTGCCAGAGGAAAGAGCCAAGTAGACTATTCTATCAGACACCTAGGGCAGCCCACTGCTGAGGCCAGGGTATGACCACATGGTCCTTGGCCAAACACGGCCTTGGTGGGGTCAATATTCCAATTGAATAACCCGATTTGAGGTATGACCTTCTGTTCCAAGGGCCTGGGTCAAGGAGGTGCATAAAAGTGTCAAGTACAGAGAGATTGGGAATGCAGCTCAAAGTGTGGTCTAGTCAATCACAGGAAGATCTGTCGATGGAGTAACCGCCTGGTAATGAGTTCCTGTGTGTGAGAACCCACTGGTGTTGATACGGTTTGCCATTGTTTGGTGCGTTAGCAACGGGGAACTGTACTAAGTAAAAATTGTATTCATAATTGTGCATAGTATCATTGATACCAAAGTATGGGGCAAAGGATATTAGGATGTAGGGTCATCCACCCCATTACTCTTTAGTAAACACGATAAGATCAATAGATATAGGAGCAGAAGTAGGCCATTCAGCCCATTGAATCTGCTCTGCCATTCAATGAGATCATGGCTGATCTGATAATTCTCAACTCCACTTTCCTGCCTTTTTCCCTACAACCCTTGATTTCCTTCCTAATTAAAAATCTGGCTAGCTCGGCTTTGAATGTATCTAACAACCCAGCCACAACAGCTTTCTACAGTAAAGAATTCCACAAATTCCACCCCCTCTGACAGAAGAAATCCCTCCCCATCTCAGTATTAAATGGGCAACTCCTTACTCTGAGGTGATTCCTCCCAGGTCCTAAACTTCCCTATAAGCGGAAACAATTTTTCCACATCTACCCTCAAAATTTTATATGTTTCAACAAGACTGCCTCTCATTCTTCTAAATTCCAATGAGTACAGGCCCAAAATACTCAACCTGTCCTCAGAAGACTAATTTAGTTTAGTTTGGGAAACCTGGTCAGAATGGTTCTGTGCTGTATGACTCTATGGCTCTCCTCATTAGACAGTCCCTTCATTCCTAGGATCAGGCTAGGGAACCTTCTCTGGACTGCCTCTATTGCCACTATATCTCTCCTTAGATAAGGAGACCAAAACTGTTCACAATATTCCAGCTGTGCTCTGATTAGTGCCTTGTATAGTTTTAGCAAGACTTCCCCACTTTTATACTCCATTCCTCTAAAAATAAAGGCCAATGTTCCATTTGCCTCCCCTATTACCTGCTGAAGATAGATGCTAGTTTTTTTGTCAGTTATGTACAAGGATTCCTAAATGTTTCTGTAGCTTTCTGCAATGGGTTCTCCATTCAAATAATATTCAGCTCCTCCCTTCTTCCTGCCAAAGTGCATAACATCATAATTTTGTTTTTAAGAATCCCTACAGTGTGGAAACAGGCCCTTCGGCCCAACAAGTCCACACCGATCCTTGCAGCATCCCACCCAGACCCATCCCCCTAATCTACACATCCCTTCTCCACATTATATTCCATATTCCAATTTGTTGAACACTCACTTAACCTGTCCATAACCCTGTACAGATTCTTTGTGTCATCCTCACCACTTCCCATCTATTTTCATCATTTGCAAACTTGGCGACACACTTAATCCTCATTCAACTCATTAATATATAATGTGAATAATTGTGGCCCTAGCATTGATCCCTGTGGCACTCCATTCATTTTAGGTTACCATCCTAAAAATATTTTCCCCACCCCTACCCCAACTCTGTGTCTCCTATCCTCTATACCCAAAATTGATTTTACTTTTGCTCTTGAGTGAATGCATTATTTGGTTTGTTCCCTACTTTGGCACATAAACATGGGTGAGCTTGATGACTGTATACAGGGGGTTCTGCAATAACACAATAGTTGCATTCCTGCGCAACATCGCGTTATAGAAAATTGTGCTATAGAAATAATGGGGCCTATGGGAAAAGCGGGGTTGGGGCAGACCACCAAAAAAAATTAAAATTGTTCAAAAATCACTCAAAAGCCTAACACAAAGGATAACACAGTTTGAATAATTGTTTAATTCATATCTAATAATGAAATAATAGTAAATTTAACACCTTATCTTGAAAAAAGTGTAAAGATGACTTGATCGGGAGGAGGTTTTGAGGTTGCTCTGTCGTTAATGCAGGGGCTGAGGATTGTCATCATCATCATCATCATCATGATCACCTTCAGGTGCAGTTGTGGTTGCAGGATTTGAGCGAAAAATAGTTAATCCAGAAGTGGTTGGCTGTGGTTCAAAGTCTTCTGACTGTTTCTTGGGGATTGGCTTAAAGACATCCAGTTTTTGCTGCTTTGCCCTTTATCTTCTTCCATGAAGAAGCTGTTCATAGGGTGCCAAATAAGATCTTATTCCACGAACTGCTCCCCTGCTGCCTTCTGCATTGTAATCGTTGTCCTCTAAGAGCTGCAACTGCTTCTCAATTTCACTCAGGATAGAAGGCAAAACAGAAGTGGAGAGCTCACGTGGTGCTGTATCCTGGACTTCACCTTCTTCATCTCCAGCTTCCACGTCTCCCTCAGTGACAAGTTGTTGTAGATCAGCTGTTGTTGATCAGAGGTCTTCATAGTGGGACTCTAGCAGATCTTCAACATCCTCCCTCTCCACTTCTTCAAATCTAACTTGCTTTGCAAGATCAACACAACGTCCTTTGATTCTTGGGAGCTCCTCTTCGGATCAAAGCTTTTTAAACCTTGAAAAATTTCTGGGAGAAGCTTCTGCCAAACTGTATTCAAGCAGTCCTTCCTGACATCACCCCAGGCCCCCACAATAATGTCAATTCATTCTTGATGTTAAAGCTCTTCCAAAATTGAAGAACACTGTCCTTATCCCCTTCAGCACATGTAATTAGCCTCATAAATATGCACCTTGAATAATAAGCTTTAAAAGCCTCTATTGCACCCTGGTCCATGTGTTGAAGGAGAGAGGTTGTGTTTGGAGGTAGAAATAGCACTTTGATGCTCAGCAATGATGGGAGGATGGCTTGGCCAATTATCCAGGATGAGGAGAATCTTGAAATCCAAACTTTTTTTTCCTGCAATACTTTCTAAAACCATCATCCAAAACACCAACAATAAGGTCTGAAAAAAATTGCCCATGTCAGCCACCCTCTTTTGCTTGACGTAAACTAGATGCCTTGAGTAGACTTAATGTAACATTTCAAGGTTTGTGGGTCGGCAGAGTGGTACATCATTACAGGTTTAAGCTTTATGTCTCCACTGGCACTGGCACCCAGCAGCACAGTCATATGACTCTTTCAGCGCTAACATTGCACATGCTCAGAACAAAGCCGCTATCCCCACCCCCACACCAGGCCTCTGCTGCCACACTCCCACAACGGGCCACTACCCCTGCCCCTCACTGGGCCACTGATCGCTGGTGTATCTGTATCCAGCACAGTGGCTCTCGATCAAGTCTACGCACTGTCTATTCACGTATTCAGATACTTCCTTCTCTATACTTTTTTTGTTGGTTCACCTATTCCCAAAAATAATTTTCATTCTACTCTTCTTCCTGCCCAATATTTATCCCTCAACCAACATCAGCACAAACAGAAAATCTGGTCATTATTTTGTCGCAACTACACTTCAAAAATACATGATTGTCTGTAAGCCTTGCATCCCTCTTGCACTCTCTAACCTTGATGCATCCCTATCCAACTACCCCTTCATTTTAAAACTCTCAACATTGTTTTTATATCCAGCTCTGTAACCTCTTCCGATCCTACCACCCTCTGAAATCCTTGCATTTCACCAATTCCAGGCTTTAAGCATTACACAACCACTGGCATGCTTTAAATTGCCTGGGGGCTGGCTGGAATGTGAAATTCCCATCCAAAACGCTCTTTGCCACCCTCTCATCTTCCTGAAGTTTCCATTTGAAAGCTCTGTCCCAGTTCTTGGTCATTTATCCTAATAGTCCTCACATGATTTGGTGTCAAATGTGCCTGGTAACACTCCTGTGAAGCACCACGTGGTGGTCTCCTATGTTAAAGGTGCTATATAAATGCAAGTTGGTGTTCTCAAAGCTGTCGTGAGTATTTAAGGGTTTGCATGTTATTACCTACAGGCAGAAATGTAAGCAGGAACACTTGTTCCTCTTGCTGTTATTTCAGCACACTGATCATTTGTTTTTATTTGCTGTTGGGATGTGGGCATCATTGGCTAGGCCAGAATTTATTGTCCAGAGGGCATTTAAGAGTCAAGCACAATATTGTGGGTCTTGAATTAAATGTGGGCCAGATGAGGTGAGGATGACAATTTCCTTCCTTAAAAAGGCAATAATGAACTAGATTTGTTTTTAAGCAGTGGTTACAGTAGACTAGCTTTTAATTCTGAGATAGTAGGAACTGCAGATGCTGGAGAATCTGAGATAACAGGGTGTAGAGCTGGATGAATACAGCAGGCCAAGCAGCATCAAAGGAATGGAAAGCTGACATTTTGGGCCTAAACCCTTCTTCAGAAAATTTTTCTGAAGAAGGGTCTAAGCCCAAAATGTCAGCTTTCCTGCTCCTTGGCCTGCTGTGTTCATCCACCTCTACACCTTGTTATCTTAGCTTTTAATTCCACATTTTTTTTTAACTGAGCTTAGATTTCACAAGGTGGTGGGATTATGAATCCATGTCCCTGGAACATTAGGCTGATGCTTTTGGATTACTAGACTGATGATGTTACCACTATGTCACCATAACACCCAAACTCCTTACTGTTTACTGAGGTCAGTGGGCTCACAATTGTGCAATCCAGTGATTGCTTCTTAATTCACACAAAATATGGCTTTATAAATTAATTATAATCACCAGGGGATAAGTGTATAGTGGGCTGTTGATGGAAACTGGTAAATGAGAGGCAATTAAATACCAAATTGTAGCTACTTGGGAAACAATTACCTCGTTGGAACTAATTAGCCACTAAAGACTAAATGCAGCATGTTCAGAACAGACAGCACTAGGGATGTAGACATACAATGGCAGATAGATAAGAAATGGTACTTTAGAGGAAACTAACAAGGGCAATGTTAATGGAAAGCACTGTCTAATCAAGCAGCAAGAATCTATGGCAAAATAAAATGCTGCTAGTTAATAAACAAAAGCACTGAGTATGTCACTGGTGGAAGCTTGAAAAATACTTCCTAGTTAACATTTCGGTGATGGCAGATGGGTTGAGATGAGGATGGTGGCGGGGCGGAGGGGGGGCGCGGGTGGTTAATGGTTATACAAAAGAATACACAAATAGTCTGCAATATACAAAGGCACCAAAAGCTCATGGGAGGACGTGGTGCCAGGAGTGAAGGGAAAGCTTGTTTGAGAGTCTATTGGAAAGTGTAGTATGAGCAAGTCTGTAACAGGAGCTCCAGAACTGCTGGTGCTTTCTAGCTGACAATGTTTACCCCATGAGGTGCAATGACATTAAATGCTTCAGTTCAGTAAATCTAAGCAGTAGCAACCAAAACAAAACACAAATCTATCATCATTGATAAAAAGTACTCTTTGAAGTCTGCTGCTTTTCTTATTGTAAATGTGTATAGAATAGAACAATTTCAGGAAAAATTATAAGTTCCCGTTATCTGTCTCACAAACTACTCTTTGCTTCAAATACTTCATTAAAATGCAAGTCTTGGTCTTTAAATAGCCCCTTCTAAACCTAAGTGTGACTTTCAAAGGCACGGTCATAATGTAAAATGAAGAAAGAAGTCACATGACACCAGGTTATTGTCCAACAGGTTTATTTGAAATCACAAGCTTTCAGAGTAACAGTTTGCCTGACGAAGAAGCAGCGCTCCAAAAGCTTGTGATTTCAAATAAACCTGTTAGACTGTAACCTGGTGTTGTGTGATTTCTGACTTTGTCCACCCCAGTCCAACACCGGCACCTCCACATCATGTAAAATGCACAGCAGCTGATTTGTGTACTGCAGGCTCCCACACAGCAATATGTGTGATCATCACTTCATCTACTTTACTGAGGATTAAACATCATCCAGGCCATTGATGAAAACTCTTCTTTTTAAATAGTTCTGCACAGTTTTTTGTGACATAGGTATAATAGACTCCTGTGTTGTATGATTCCAAATGCTCCACTTATTTCAGTTTTGAAAACTACAGTTGCCCCTCTCTCCACTAACACCAAGATCCATGGCCTCTCAAAAGAGACAGTCCCACTGGTCCAATGCATATTGTATTTCCACAGCACCTTTAAGACTCTTAGGCTATCCTAAGTGTCTTAACAGTATATTTGTGCACAGCAAGCCCCACAGTGGAGCTGACCAGATCACCAGTCTTAATGGTGTTGGTTGAAGGAGAATTATTGCTCAGGGGACCAGGCAAGACTCCCCTGCACTGCTTTCAAATTGTGACCATGGAATTTCTTACTTCCACATGAGAGAGCAAATGGAGCTTCTATTGTAACATCACAACAGAGACGCAGTATCTCAGACTCTACAGCACTAATAGAAACAGAGAAACTAGGAGCAGAAGGCCATTCAGTCCACCAACCCTGCTCCACCATTCACTCTGATCATGGCTGATCATCCATCTCAGCACACTCTTTGCACTTTCTCCCCAATACCCTTTGATCCCTTTAACCTTAAGGACGATATCTAACTCCTTCTTGATACCATTGTGTTTTGGCCTCAACCACTTTCTATGGCAGAGAATTCCACAGGCTTGCCACTCCCTTATTAAAGACATTTCTCCTCATTTCTGTACTTACCCAGTGCTGTGCTAGGAGTGTCATCATAGAATTTGGGCTCATGTCACCAACACAATTTGTTTACCTTCCTATATCTTGTTTGCATTTTAGTGACAGTGTTGCTTGTTGTTCCTTGGGCATCTGTCAGCTATTGCTATGTGTTACTCAGAAATCACTGTTGCAAGAATGTTGCAGGACATGTAGTTCGTTGAGACAATAAAGGACAGTGCATAGCTTAAAACCTCTGAGTAGAATCTCCCAATTAGTCTGAAGCATTTCTAATTGGAGCTGTGAAATGCAGAAGTGGTTATGCGAGGTACGAGCATTATCATGAACGAGCACAAGTACATTGGATCTAATAAAGCAAGGCAAGGATAGACCCTGTCTCTGAGAGCTGATTATAAGCACAAATGTGTAATTATTCCAAATGGCAATCAAAATTGGGACTTGTGCTTAAAATAATAATTTCAAGTGGTGATATAACATGTTTTTCTCTCTCCATATAGTCTAGTTCAAAGCCATATTTAATTTTTATAGGGATGCTCACATTTTCAATGATCAGATGCATAACCACTGCATGGTCTGTGAATGGAGATGCCAAGGGTTTAATGATGATCCTTACATCAAGATGTTCCACAGCTAAGAATCACCCCGGCCATCTCTGAACACACAGTATGAAAAGATTGCGAAAAGATTCAGGCTCAGACTACAGGAACAATTTATTTAGGAGAACTAGATTACATGGATGAAACAGAATGGCAAGCAAGGCAACTTACATCTTAGAAACACTCAGACATTTGAGTGCACCTCTCAGGTTAAAAAATATCAGGGGCAGATGTTGCTTTCACGATCTTCAAGATATATGAATTGATAAGGAAAGAAAATTGGATGGGAAGGCATTCTGATACTTCTCCTTACCACAGGAACTTCTGTGATCTATTGTATTGTCCATATGTCTACACACATGTAGGTGCACTCAGCAAAGGCCAGTAAATATTGGGGATCTAAGCCATTAACAGCTCCGCAAAGGTACCCACTTAGCGGGGAGTGTGGAAGGTTGCAATAACACCACGATACAATATGGAGATGCGAGGAGCATTGGCTAAAGGTTATATAAACTGAAAGATGTTGACCATTCCCTGAAAGGTGCTTTGCTTCTGCAATGAAAAGAAATATTTGCTTTTATTTTGCACAGTTCATGAACTGTGTTTGTTCCAAAACTGTTTGCAGCCAATTAAATTCTTTTTCTTAAAACATTAAGGGAATGTGGGTGCTGCTGGCTAGGCCAACACTTATTGCCCATCCTAGTTGCCCTTGAGAAGGTGGTGGTGAGCTGCCTTCTTAAACTGCTGCTGTCCTCCTGCTGTTGGTTAACCCACGGTGCCCTCAGGGAGGAAATTCCAGTATTCTGACCCAGCAACAATAAAGGAATGGTGATATATTTCCAAGTCAGGATGGTGAGGGGCTTGGAGGGGAACTTGCAGGGGATGGCGTTCCCATGTATCTACTGCCCCTGCCCTTTTAGATGGTGGAAGTCAGGGGTTTGGAAAGAGCTATCTAAGGAGCTTTGGTGAATTTTTGCATCCTGTAGATTGTACACATTGTTGCAACCGAGCATTGGTGCTGGAAGGAGTGGATGCTCATCGATGTGGTGCCAATCAAGCAGCTTTATTGTGCTGGACGGTGTCAAGATTTTTTGGGGCTGCACCCATCCAGGCAAGTGGGGAGTATTCCATCACACTTCTGACTTGTACCTTGTAGATGGTGGACAGGCTTTGGGGAGTCAGGAGGTGAGTTACTCACTTTAGTATTCCTAATCTCTGATCTGCTCAAATACCCACTGTATTAGTCCAGTTCAGTTTCTGGTCAGTGGTAACCCCCAGGATGTTGATAGTGGGGGATTCAGTGATGGTAACGTGATTGAATGTCAAGGGGCAAAGGTTAGATTCTGTCTTGTTGGAGATTGTCATTGTCTGGCACTTGTGTGGCGCAAATGCTACTTGTCACTTGTTAGCCTAAGCATGGATATTATCCAGGTGTTGCTGCAATTGGACATGGACTACTTCAGTATCTGAGGAGGTGCGAATGGTGCTGAACATTGGTGAACATCCCCAGTTCTGACCTTGTGATGGAGGGAAGGCCATTGATGAAGCAGCTGAAGATAGTTAAGCTAAGAACACTATCCTGAGGAAGTCCTGCAGAGATGTCCTGGAGCTGAGATAACTGAGACCCTTGATACCACGCAGACTACTGTACAAGTCCCTCTTCACCTCTGGACTTGCTGACCTGCACTGGGTTTTGGTCAAACAAGACTTGGAACACCTACGCTCGGTTCGCACTAAACAACTGCATCTCCCAGTTGCGAACCACTTCAGCTCCCCCTCCCATTCCTCAGACGACGTGTCGATCCTGGGCCTCCTGCAATGCCACAACGATGCCACCCGAAGGTTGCAGGAACAGCAACTCATATTTCGCTTGGGAACCCTGCAGCCCAAGGGTATCAATGTGGACTTCACAAGTTTCAAAATCTCCCCTCCCCCAACCGCATCCCAAAACCAGCCCAGCTTGTCCCCACCTCCCTAACCTGTCCTTCCTCCCACCCATCCCCCTTCAAGCCCCATCCCCATCTCCTACCTACTAGCCTCATCCCGCTCCCTTGACCTGTCCGTCCTCCCTGGACTGACCTATCCCCTCCCTGCCTCCCCACCTACACTCACATTTACTGGCTCCATCCCCGCCTCTTGGACCTGTCTGTCTCCTCTCCACCTATCTTCTCCTTTGTCCATCTTCTATCCGCCTTCCCCTCTCTCCCTATTTATTTCAGAACCCCCTTCCCCTCCCCCATTTCTGAAGAAGGGTCTAGGCCCGAAACATCAGCCTTCCTGCTCCTCTGATGCTGCTTGGCCTGCTGTGTTCATCCAGCTCTACACCTTGTTATCTCAGATTCTCCAGCATCTGCAGTTCCTACTATCTCTGAAGACTTCAATCTTTGTTGTTTTTAAATCCCTCTGGTCTGGCCCCTCAATCCCAGCTGTATAATCTCATCCAGCTCGACAATCCTCCAGGTTATCTGTGCTCCGCTAACTCTGGCCTTTCGATCATCTCTGATTTTACTTGTTTCAGCATTGGTGGATGATCCTTTATCTGCTAAGGGCCTGAACTATGAAAGTTTCCTCCCTAAAGCTCTCTGCCTCTCTTTTCACGTTAAAGACCCTGCTAAAAGCCAAGCTCCTTGGCAAAGCTTTTGATCTAATACCAGACTATCACCTTATATAGAGATAGTAGGAACTGCAGATGCTGGAGAATCCGAGACAACAAGGTGCAGGGCTGGATGAACACAGCAGGCCAAGCAGCATCATAGGAGCAGAGAGGCTGACGTTTCGGGCCTAGACCCTCTCCTCTCCACCTATCTTCTCCTCTGTCCATCTTCTATCCGCCTTCCCCTCTCTCCCTATTTATTTCAGAGCCCCCTTCCCCTCCCCCATTTCTGATGAAGGGTCTAGGCCCGAAACGTCAGCCTTCCTGCTCCTATGATGCTGCTTGGCCTGCTGTGTTCATCCAGCCCTGCACCTTGTTATCGCCTTATATAGTTTGAATAGAATGGTAATTTATTATCACTTGTGTTTTTACAAAAAAATACAGTGAAAAGTGTTTAAATCACTGTACTCTGGCACCATTTTAATAACAGAACTTATATATAAAAAAAGGAAAAATTAAGACCTAGTTTGCTTCATAACCCTCCTGTGAGGCACTTGGGGACATTTTATTACAGTATATTTAAGGCTGAGATTGATCAATAAATTATCTGTCAGGACATCGAAGGTTATGGGGACAAAACAGGAAAGTGGATATGAGGGATTGTTGGACCAGTCATGATCCTAATGAATGGTGGAACATTCAAGGGACTGAATGGCCTACTTCTGTTCTTATTTCTTATAGTCTTATGGTCTTATAACATAGGTGCTATAGCAATACAAGTTGTCGTTGTTGAGCTAAAAACCCAAACAATTTCCCACCAGTGTTACTTTAATCAACACATCATTTTAACTGAACTGCAAAATTTTTTTTTAAATACCAAAAATGTATGAAGTGTAAGACCAATATGGCTAGATTGATAACTGCTTGTGCAGGCACTCCTTGGCTTGTCTCTTCCTCTGTTACACAAATGCCTTATTTTCTTTTTAAGTGAAAGACCATTTGATATACAGCACAGTGAACAGGCTTTCCCCGAACCTCTTTGTCCCAGAAGCAGGGACTTTTCACTGGAGGTGCTGGAAATTAATGAAGTATTTTCTGTGCTGTTTTCTTCAGTCTGTGAGGTCCATTGATTAACAGCTTTTGGTGAAAACCTGTCAGGAATACTCTTCCCCAATAAAGCTGAGAACCACTGACTATGGGGTCATGAATCAAAAAGAGTACAACTGAAGCTAGATAGTTTGCTTTACCTTTTCAGCTAAAGACAAAGACTTCTCCTCTCCTTCTGGCCAATAACACCAGCAGTAAAACGAAGGCCCTTTCACAAACAAATGTAAGCAAGAAAACTCAATTGTCTTTAATTAAGTTCTTCCAGAGAGGGACTGAGCATTGTGGTCTACTTGAGGTTATCAGAGGTCAGATGTTCAACAATGAGTCTCCGACCTCAAATTAAACTAAATGGTGGAGAAATTCTTGCTGCTCAAGATTGGTCCTTGCATCTTTCTACTTTATTTTCAGAGTATTCGGCACCAAACGAACATTTGCCTTAGAACAAGAGGAGAGTGAATAAATGTTATGTTACAGATCCTTGAACCTGCCATGAAAGGAGGTTAGACAAAAAAGAAAGAGAAAGCATAAAAGAAAAAGTTTTACTTACAGAACATCTCCTGAACAATAGCCACCATCTCATTCGTAACCATAAATAACTTACCAACAATTAGCATTCATTTCAAAGTTGCACAGATGTGTGTTCTGTAATCTTAAAAATGCCTTTTGGACCTGAGTTGCCACACACAGTGCCCTGACATAAAAACCTAGCTTTGCTTTTAAGCTTACCTTGGACACAGGCATGTTAGTTGAGTTGTAGCTGAGCTGTTTTGAAGCTATTTTTTATGAGGGAATGGGAGGGAGGGGTGCATTTAAGTGCAGCACACCGGCCCCACACACTCCCCTCAATTCCACGCTTCGTCTTTCACCTGTCCTGGCACAAGAAGTTGCCGACAGCTACATCAATCTGGCCGAGAGGCTGTTACATCTTGATCAAGGTAATGTCAGGGGAGTAGACTTCCTAAAGCAGACAGTTCCATGTCAGTCTCCTGCCCAGGGTACAGAGAAGACATTTACAGCAATGTTGGGAGGGGAGAACGTGAGCTCATGAACTCACTCAATCATCAGTCTGTAAATGTTAAACTGGCCTGGAATGCAGATTGTCTGTAAGGGTCACCTAACTGGAATCTGAACTATTACAGAACAGAATAGCATAAAGAAGTGTGCTTAACATTAGTAAATGCACGATTACACACTATGCACATTCATACTCTGTGTGTGTGTATTGGGGTGGAGAACCGATATAGAACAAAAAAATTGCATTTAAATAGCACCTTTCACAACATCAAGATTTCGCAATGTTTTACCACCAAATGGAATGGTCACAGGTGTAGACACTTTTGCAATGTAAGAAAGGGGAGGTAATGGCCTATTGGCATTATCTTTGGACTGTTTAATCCAGAAAAGGTTCTGGTTCTTCTGGGGATCTGAGTTTGAATCCCGCCACGGCAGACGGTGGAATTTGAATTCAATAAATATCTGGAATTAAGAGTCTAATTATGACCGTGAATCTGTTGCCGATTGTTGGGAAAAGCCCATCTGGTTCACTAATGCCCTTTAGGAAAGGAAACTGCCGTCCTTACCTGGCCTACATGTGACTCCAGACCCACAGCAATGTGGTTGTTTCATAACTGCCCTCTGGGCAATTAGGGATGGGCAATAAATGTTGGTCTGACCATACTGTGAATGAATAAAGGGGAATAAATTGGTGCTGTCCCTACCACTGAGCTGGGAAACTCAGGTTCAAGTCTGACCTGCTTCTGAATAACATCTCTCAAGAAATTTGATTAGGATTTTTTTAAATAAAACACAAGAGCCTGAGAGGTAGGTACAAAGGGGACTGGAAAGCATTATCTCCACCTCCAATCCCATTTTAATTGAACTCCTCCCATATCTCCACCTTTCCTTCACCCTTGTTAATTGTTACTTTTTCATTGTTTTAATTAATCAACTTGGTGGTAAGTGTTCATACACAGCAAACTCGCAGGAACAGCAATCAGATAATATGCCTTTATTGATGTTCTTTTAAGGATAAATATTGGGCAGAACACTCTGCTTTACTCCAAATTAGTGCCTAGGCTCTGTTGAGTCCACTTGAAAGGGCTGACTGAATCTGGTTTTAATTTCTGATCCAAAAGATAGCATCCTTGACAATGCAGCACTCCCTCAGCTCTGAGGTCTGTATTTTATTGTCCTTTGCTTGTACTGCCTTTTGAGACATTCTGAAATCATAAAAGGTGCTATATAAATTCAAGCTCCTTCCTTTTCACACGCAATATCTCCCTCAAATGGCCAGCATATTTCCTTAGAGCTTGGGGCACAGCTCAGGGAGCAGACAGAGTGACATGTTGGCCCGTACAAGTCTGCAGCTGGTTTGAACAGTGGGTGTTGCCATTTGCCTGGATGGGTGCAGCTCCAACAACACCCAGGAGGTTCAGTACCATCCAGGATGAAGCAACCTGCTTGATTGGCGCCACTCCCTCCGCTACCGATGCTCAGTGGCACCAGTGGGTACTCTCTACAAGATGCAGTGGAGAAATTTACCAGTGATGCTTAGACAGCACTCTCCAAACCCATGACTACTTCCATCTAGAAGGACAAGGGCAGCAGATACATGGGAACACCGTCACTTCCAAGTTCCCCTCCAAGCCACTCACCATCTTGACTTGGAAAAATACTGTCACTGTCACTGGGTCAAAATCCTGGAATTTCCTCCCTAAGGGCATTGTGGGTCAACCTACAGCACATGGACTGCAGCGGTTCAAGAAGGCAGCTCACCACCACCTTCTCAAGAGGAAAATAGGGATGGGCAATAAATGCTGGGCCCAGCCAGAGATGCTGACATTCCACTGGTAAATGAAAAAAAAACAACCTTTGAGAGGGACAGAGCACGTTTGCTGTAGTGGCCTTTACTCTTCTCTTCGAACACAGTGTCCTGAAGGAACTACAGCAAGTCGAACTTTTGTGAAAATATTCCACTCACATCAAACTGAAATGATGGTGGTGTGCAAGAAGAAAGAAGTGAATGCATTGGAGAGAATGCACAAGCGATTTACAAGAACGCTTCCAGGAATGAGAAACATCAGTTATAGACTGAAGAAGTTGGGGCTGCTCTCCTTGGGAAGAACAAAGCTGTGGAGGAGATCTGCCTGAGGTTTCCCAAATCAAGAGTGGGCTGGACAGAGCAGATAGGGACAAGCTGTCCCTGTTCAAAAAAGAAACAAAAACAAAAGGGCATAGATTTGAAGTGATGTGCAAACCACAGCGACAATGATGTGAGGACAACCTTTTTCAACTAGCGAGTCGTTAGGGTCTGGAATGCACTGCCTGGAAATGTGGTGGAGGCAGGTTCAGTTGAGGCATTCAAGAGGGGCATGGGATGGTTATTTGAATAAAAAGGCTCTGGGAAGAAAAGAAGGAGATTGGTAAGAGGTAATAATGCTCATTGGACTATCTGGTACAGGTACAGCAGCCCAAATGCTCTCCTTCTACACTGCAACCATAAGATTATAAGATGTAGGAGCAAAAGTAGGCCATTCAGCCCATTGAGCCTGCTCTACCATTCAATGAGACCATGGATGACCTGATAATCCTCAACTCCATTTTCTTGCCTGTTCCCCATAAGTGTTGATCCTGAATAAGTATCAATCTGACTGTCTCAGCTTTGAATGTAAAGAGTGACCCAGCTTCAGCAGGAACAAACACTTTTATGATTTAATAAGACAGTCTAGAGAGTGAAAACTGGAAATGAACTGGCCAACAAGGTGAAAGGGAATCTGAGAAAGAAACGCACAGATACCAAATCTGACAGAAATTTCAAAACAGAACTGTGCTCTGGGGCAGCTGACCAAGAATCTGGAGTTTTTAGACAATTTTAAACTTGCGACTTCAAAAGAATAACATTGCAAGTCAAACAAAGGCTCCTGGATTTGTTTTGTCGGTTGAGGGGGTGGGGAGGGGTGGGGAGGTGGGGAGAGTACAAAATCAATGAATAAACCTTTCTTCACTCCCCTGCACCCCACCCCCCCTTAAGTAACAGGGTTCAGCAGTTACCAGGGCAGCACAGACCCTGATCAATCTGCATGTTTGTCTTTCACATCTCGTCACACACATCCCAGTCTTCTCCCAACAGCCAGCACTGTAACATGGAATTTAAAGAAATAAAGTAAGGGCTGACCTCCATTCAAACACAAATACCTACAAAGCAGAACACGGGCCTACAGCAGGCCATGGGTCAACCTCCCAATCATTGAGAAACTTGCTCCATTGCACCATCCCTTTTGAATTTGAGGTCAAAGCCAAGACCTCTGCAAAGTGTCCCTAAGTAGAGAATTAACAAGTGTGACCATTGCTTGTCCTTCCTCTAGACCCTGTTCTTACCATCTGAATGCTGTAAATAGAGACATCTGGACTAAGGCCTTTTACTGTGATGATTGAAAACGAACATGGATCAGCTCTTGTATTCATAAATCTTGAAGCCTAATTACATTAAAGGGGGAATCTAAGTGGGGGTGCTATGGAAACAGAACAGCTTATCAGCCGTTCCAATGAAATCATTAAGATAAGTGTTTTTTATTCCCTCCTTCAACGTGCCTCCATGGTGAACCGTTCAAGTTCTGCCTTGCTCATTATCTCAAAAACTTGCTAATCGTAAAATATTAACAAGCTCTTCTTTTCTCGTATGAAGACGCTGCTACAACTTGTAGTAACCATTGGCAACAACGCTGCTACATCAGGTCCATCTATTCATCTGCTGCCAGCCACCCTGAATGCTGTCCCTGGACTGATTGCTGTTTCAATGAAGCCTCTCCTCCCTGGCATTGACCCTGCCTCTGACGAAGGAGGACTCGGGATGTGCGAGGAGGAAGCAGCACTTGGCCTCCCACTCTCAGGCACAAATTCTCCAAGAGTCTGCACCTAAGGCTGTGTGTAAATCCCATTCGTAACCCCTCCAAAACAAAAAGTTGAAATGCTGAATGCAACAGGAGAAAAAAAAAGGAAAGCAGAAGTAGAAGGAAGAGGTGAAAGGCAGAAGCACTCTAGTGTAAAATTCTATGATAAAGGTTGTTGGAATAAATCTTGAAGTATTTATTTCTGTTCAAAATTGAAGAAAGGATGCTCATTATTTACAGAGTTCCTCACAGTCTCAGAATGACCCAGACTGCTTCCCAGCCAAATTACCTTCTGAAGTGAATCACTCTGACCACAATCTTTTGCACAACAAGTTCCCATAGTAGCAATTTTCAGATCAGAAAAAGGCCATTCAGCCCAACAGGTCTGTGCTGGAATTTGTTCTCCATGTGAACCCAAGAGATGTTGTCTACACAATCTGTTTCATGCAACTTTGATTGAGGGATAAATATCAGCCAAGGCCTGGGTGAGGGAGTCAGGGTAATTTGGTAGAAAACTGCCTGATTCTTGTTTGATATAGTGGCCATAGGCTCTTTTATACCCCTGAGAGGATAAGACAGGGTTTTTAGCTTAATGCCCCATTCATAAAGACAGCACCTCCCAGAGGTTTTTGTGAGTAAGCTATGCCAGACACAAGGATAATACTTACCTTCCCATCTGCAATATATCAAACATCACTTACTCTGAGACATCTTCAATTCCATCTCCAAATTTAGTTGGAGTTCCAAACTGTACGTTTTGCTGCTATACACTTCCAACCATCTGCCCTGGACTCAATTACATCCACCTATGTCTGAGCTAGATCCTGATACACAATGTGATCTGGGACTGGATTTTAGACATTACATCAGAGTGAAGAAGGCAGAATCAAAATGGATTACTCCACTTCCTCCTGACCCTGCGATCTCAGCTCATCCAACCATCCATGTGCAAGGTGAAGGTATGCAGTTAGATGAGCACAAGGGCTAGGAAACATTTCACCCAATCAGGAGTGTAGGCTGGGATGTTATCATAGAATTCCTACAGTGTGGAAACGGACCCTTCGGCCCAACAAGTTCAAACTGAACCTCAAAGTATCCTACCCAGACCCACCCTGCTATAACCCACCTAATCTACACATCCCTGAACACTACAGGCAATTTGGCACAGCCAATCTACCTAGCATGCACATGTTTGGACTGTGGGAGGAAACCGGAACGTCTGGAGGAAACACATGCAGACACGGGGAGATGGTGCAAACTCTACACAGACAGTTGTCCAAGGGTAGAATTGAACCCGGGTCCCTGGCGCTGTGAGGCAACAGTGCTAACCACTGAGCAACCATGCCACCCTGGTAGATAATTTATTTTATATTCATTCATGGAATATGGGCGTCACTGGTTGGCTCAGCATTTATTAGCCATCCTTAATTGCCCTGGAACTGAGTGGCTTCCAAAGATATTTCAGAGGGTAGTCAAAAGTCAACCCCATTGCTATGGGTCTGGAGTCACATTCAGGCCAGACCAAGTAAGGATGCCAGATTTCCCTCCTTAACTCAGATGGGTCTTTTTATGACAATTACGCTGCAGAAATTTATATTCAACATGGTGCTCAGTTACGAGTGGTGTACCACAAGGATCTGTTCTGGGTCTTCTTCTATTTGTGATTTTTGTAAATGATTTGGATGTAGGAGTGGAAGGGTGGATTAGCAAGTTCGCGGACGATACGAAGGTGGGTCATGTTATGAACAGTGCTGAGGGTTGTTCTAGGTTACAAAGGGACATTGACAGAATGCAGAGCTGGGCTGAGAAGTGGCAGATGGAGTTTAAGCCTGAAAAGTGTGAGGTGATTCATTTTGGAAGAACAAACTTGAAAGCAGAATACAGGGTTAACGGAAAGATTCTTGGCAATGTGGAGGAGCAGAGGGATCTTGGGGTTCATGTTCACAGTTCCCTGAGAGCTGCCACCCAGGTGGATAGAGTTGTTAAGAAGGCGTATGGTGTGTTAACTTTCATTAATAGAGGGATTGAGTTCAAGAGCTGTGAAGTTATGCTCCAGCTATACAAAAGCCTGGTTCGACCACATCTGGAGTAGTGTGTCCAGTTCTGGTCACCTCATTACAGGAAAGATGTGGAAGTGTTAGAAAAGGTGCAGAGGAGATTTACCAGGATGTTGCCTGGAATGGAGGGAAGGTCTTACAAGGAAAGGTTGAGAGAGCTAGGGCTTTTCTCTTTAGAACGACAAAGGATGAGAGGTGACTTGATAGAGGTGTACAAAATGATCAGAGGTATAGATAGCGTAGACAGCCAGAGACTTTTTCCTAGGGTGGAGCTAGCTTTTACGAGGGGACATAGTTTTAAAGTGAAAGGAGGTAGATATCAGGGAGACGTCAGAGGTAGATTCTTTACTCAGAGAGTGGTAGGGGCGTGGAATGCATTGCTGGAGAGGGTAGTGGAGTCGGCCTCATTAGGGGCATTTAAGCGGCTATTAGATAAGCATATGGATGATGGTATAAGGTAGCGGTGGAGGTTAGATAGACCTTAAGTTTAGGGTAAAAGTTCGGCACAACATCGTGGACCGAAAGGCCTGTACTGTGCTGTACTGTTCTATGTTCTAAATTCATCCAAGATCCTTAGACCGCATCTTTCAAACGCATAGTCACTTCCCTCTAGAAGGACAAAGGCAGCAGATACATGGGAACACCACCCCCTGCAAGTTTCCCTCCAAGCCACTCACCATCCTGATTTGGAAACATATTGCTGTTCCTTCAGCGTCGCTGGCTCAAAATCCTGGAATTCCCTCCTTAACACCACTGCAGGTCAAAGTACAGCACACCATCTGCAGCGGTTCACAATCACCTTCACAAGCGCAACCAGGGACAGGCAAGAAATTCCAGCCAGCAACACTCACATCCAATGAGAGAATTTTTAAAAATTGACATTGCTTAATGGTCATCATTAGGTTAGCTTTTAGTTCCAGATTGTTTTGCTGAATTCAAATTTCACCATCTGCCATGGTGAAATATGATGTAAAACACAACGAAGAAGCACCAAAATATTAATAAAATTTAGAATCCAAGGAAGAGCTAGGCCTGAATGCAGCAAGATATAGTTTCCATAGAAATTTAAAGAAGAGAGAAGAAGAATTAACAAAATGAGCACTGGTCCTAGAAATATTGCGTCTGGAGACCTAAAGATGGAAAACAAGAAGGTAACAGATGAACTGAACAGGAATGTTGCATCAGCCTTCAATAAAAAGAATGCCAGTCACACCCCACTAGCAGGTCCAAGTGAGGAAAGGGGTGGGAAGGAGACATTCAGGAAAATGATAATTACCAGAGAGACAGCACTGTGTAACTTGTTGGAGCCGAGAGCTGACAAGGGCCCAGGTCCTGATGAATTTCATCCTGGAGTCTTAAAAGTGCAGGATGAGATTGATGATACATAGGTTTTAAATTTCTATTACTCCCTAGATTGGAGGATGGTCCCTTTAGATTGGAACATTGCAGATGTAACTTCTTTGTTCTAAAAGGGGTGGAAACAGAAAGCAGGAAACTATCGATCAATTACCTTAACATCTGTTGGGAAAATTTTAGATGCTGTCATTAAATAAGTTACTCAAAGATAGCAAGAACCACAGATGTAAATAAGTTATACAGGATAGTTGAATAAGTTCAAGATAATCAGGCAGAGTTAACATGTTCTGAAAATAACAAATGCAGAGCTCTGATGAAGAGTCATCTAGACTCGAAACATTAGCTTGCTCTCTCCCCATGGACGCTGCCTGACCTCAGTTCTGAGGAAGGGTCACCGGACCTGAAATGTTAACTCTGTTTTTTCCTTCACAGATGCTGCCAGACCTGCTGAGCTTTTCCAGCAACTTTGTTTTATTTCCATGAACTTCTGTTTTTGAAATCCAATCTCCTTGTCTCCTTGATACATTAGATCTGCAGCTTGAAATTTCCATCAATCATTCTGATCTGCACAATTCTCTGCATTTGACAAACATTAATGGCATTGTACAAATGTAATGTAGTAACGCAGTGCTGTGCAGATTTCCAAATCCCTATCTTTAGGAGTACTGCATGACATGGACTCTAGTGTCGTAGAGATCTGGAGCACAAAGAAAGGTCCTTCAGCCCATTGTGTCTGCGCCATTCAAAAACAACCACCTCACTATTGTAATCCCATTTCCCAGCACTTGGCCAGTGCACACCTAAATTGTTCTTAAATATAATGAGGGTTTCTGCCTCTACCACCCTTACAGGCAGTGAGTTCCAGATTCGTCATCCTTCCTGCTCCTCTGATGCTCCTTGGCCTGCTGTGTTCATCCAGCTCTACACCTTGTTATCTCACCCTCTGGATGAAAATGTTTTTCCTCACATTTCCTCTAAACCTTCTGTCCCTTATCGAAAATCAATGCCCCCTAGTCTCTGAGCCCTCCATCAAGGGTAAAAGAAGAGTGGCCAGGGATGGGCGAGCTAGCCATTACACCCAGGAGCCAAGAATGAAACATACATGCTTACCTTTAAAAACTTACAAGGTGACATTTTATTTTAAAATGCTTTGAGTCATGGACATAAATGATAGCTTCAAACGTTATGTTTGCGGTGTAAAGATGTTCTTAACGGAACAGGCCTTAGAATGTTATTTATAAAATCTTAGAATGAATGGAAGGCAGAAGAGAGCCATCCTGTGCATGTGCCAGTTTTTGAAAAGAACTGCCTAATTAATCTGCTTAACCTGTTCTTTCTGCAAAACCCAACAGCTTTTATTCCTTTTCAAATATTTATCCAGTTCACTTTTGCAAGTGACTATCGAATCAGTTTCTGTTAACCTCTAAGACAGGGGGTTCCAGATCACAACTTTTTCAGAGAAAAATCATTCATCCACTCTGCGTTTTCTTTCCCAAATCTTTATCCTTTGGTTGCCACTGTCAGTGGCTGCAATATCTCACTTAATTCTACCTTAAACCTCTCGTGATTCTGAACATTTCTGTCATATCTCCCACATAACATCCTTGCTCTAAGAACCTCTCCACCAGCTTCTGTAGTCTGTCCCTATTAACAGAAGTCCCTCATTTCTGGTACAGTTTAATGTTTCACAATTCGCCCTTCCAAATATTTACCCCCACCCACCTGACTGCATAATGTCAAACAATCTTGGTGCATTGAGACATTACTTAGGATCACTCGTGAAATATTCCGGTAGCTGCCAGTCAGGACACGTCCTTTTCTCTCTCTTGCTATCCTTTTCTCCCCTCACGAACCACAACCCCCCCTCCTCACCCTCCCACTCACCCCCACGGAGGAAGCTTGCTTCTGTTTGTTTATTAATTTCCAAACTGTATGTGTTAAACATTCGGGCACGCCAAGGCGTTGCTAGACAGAAGGGTCGAGCCAGCGTCAGCTCCTGACTTCGAGGAGGAAGCGGTGTCGTTTCCAAGTGGCGGATGCCTCCCGAGGGTGGAAGGGAGGGTGCGGGTGGCAGTGCTGAACAAAGGGGGCATTGACCTGAGCGGATCGACCCCCACCAGGCAGTATCACAGCTTCCTCTGAGCAAACACAGCGATGTCTGGCACCAGTCAATCTGAGCCTGGCCCAACACCGAGACTGTTGCTATTTGCACTTCCTATTAATCTATCACTTGGCTTTGGTTAAACATTCAGCACAATGTGGCCCACATATTTCTCCATTCGTCATCGCTGGGGCATTGACGGTGGAAGGTGAGGGGATTGCAAGTTGGTTCTACGTTTTGCTTTCTTAACCAGCACCTCTGCTTTAATAGTGCAGCTCCATTGTGATCAGAGGGCTGAAAGAGCCGCTTTGAGCTCCATTCAAGCTCCTTATTATGTTGCCAGCCAACATGAGACAGAAGAGAAGGCAGGCTGAGGCAGAGAGGGGGTGGGTTGATATATCAAGTACAACTTGTGGACAATAAGCTGCATTGCCACTTATTGTGATGCCCAGGTGTCTGTGAGCACCAATTCTCAATGAATGGGATGGGGTGGGGTTGGTTGGTAAGGGGGAGATGGTATTGTCCTGCACAGTTTCTGGGCACTGGTTGAGAAACCTGGCCTAACCCTATCGCAGCTTCCTCCGTGTCCGGGAGCTGATTTCCATAAAGGGCGATGAGACGGGGAGGTTTGTTTGTGTGCCTCCGAAACTGCGGCTCTGTGGTATCCGCGTAGACAGCTTTTGTAACAGGCTATTGTGCCGGGATTATTCACCAGTTAAGAGAGGCCGTAGCCTCGCACTGTGGTGAGGGGAGGGGAGGTAGGGAGGGGAGGGGGGTTGTTGCTGCAGCTTCTGCAGGGAAACTGATGATTTACTGGAGCCAAGGCACCTGCAACTTGTCCACATAGAAACCGGAACGAAATGTCCACTATCCTCCCTTTCGTTGCTGGCAGTGAGCCCGGCTAGAAGCTATAAAGAGAGTGTAAATCACAGGACTGTCTACCCCATTCCTCACCCCCTACACACACCCCACACACACACATACACACACCACCCCCACACACACACACCCCACACCCACACACACACACCCCACACCCACACACACACATACACAGACACCCACACACACACATACACACACACCCACACACACATCCACAAACACACACACACCCGCACACACTCATACACACACACACCTGCACATACACCCACACGCACACACACACACACCTCCCATACACACACACACTCACATACACACCCACACTCACACTCACACACATGCACCCACACGCACATACCCAAACATACCACCATATACACACATACCTCCCACACACACACACACACAAACACACCCACACACCACACACACACACCCACCCCACACATATACACCCACACACACACCCACGCACACCCACCCCAGCTTCCTCCACACACACCCACACCAACACTCACCCCAAACACACACCCACTCCACACACATGCACCGACAAACACACCCACCTCCATAAACACACACACACCCCACACAAATATGCACACACACCTCCACACACACACACCTCCACACATAAACACCCACACACACACACCCACACACATCCACACACACATCCACAACCCACACCCCGCCACACACACACATCTCACCACCCCCAAACCCCAACACACATTCGCCCCACCTAGAGCCCAGGATGCTGTGGAGGAAAGGAGAAACTGCTGGGGTTTGGGGGTGAGGAAGGCTCCAGCGAAGAATGGGGCTGAGACAGCATGATGATCAATGTGATCTCATCATTTCCCACCCACCCCTCTCACCACCAACCGCCCCCCTCATTCCAGCTCTCTCCCTCCGCAGGAGAACCATCTGTTTGCTGTCAATGTATCAGCTGCTGCTTTGGGGTTGTCACAGCAGTGACCACTATAGGAGGGGAGAGGGTGACAAAAATCTGGGAACATGTTCCCTAAAGCGAAGGAACTCTGCACCTCTTCCAACACCTTGAGAGATTGATGTTCCAATCCTTTGGTCCTGAGCTGTGCAGCCTTTGGGTTAGATTCAGTTTGAGTTGAATTCATTTCTGCAGCAGAACCATGCAGTCAGCACCTGGAGACTCTGAACCAACTCTCAGAGGGAATTCCTCTCCATCTCAGCACCAGGGATGTGCAACCCGAGGGGATGGCTACATCAGATCTGATGCCCTGATGAACCAGTTTTTCAATCGAATAAACAGAAACACTGTAAATGTGATTTTAAAAAATACACAGCAGCCAGTAGAGAGCTGAGACAAGTACCGACAAGAGACACACCCACGTTTTCACTTAAGACCATAGGAACGGAATTAGGCCATTCAGCCCATCAAGTCTGCTCCACCACTCAATGAGATCATGGCTGATCTGATCATCCACAACTCCACTTTCCTGCCTTTTCCCCATAACCCTTGAATCCGTTAATGATGAAAACTCTGTCTATTAAAGACCCAGCCTCTACAGTCCTCTGCAGTAATGAATTCCACAGATTTACCTCCCTCTGAGAGAAGAAATTGCTCCCCATTTCTGTCCTAGCTGGGTGACCCCTTGCTCTGAGATTATACCCTCTGGTCCTAGACTCTTCTACAAGGAGAAGTATGCTTTCTGCACCCACCCTATCCAGAATCTTTCATGTTCTTATCCCTCAGTATCGGAAGGATCGACATGCAAGAAAAGTTGTGATTTGACAAAATTATGCCCAATTACCAATATCCAGAAACTTTGTTAAAATCTCCCAAAAAGAGTCAAAGTTCAACATAAGACCATAAGAAATAGGCACAGGAGCAGGCCATTCGGCCCCTTGAGCCTGCTCTGCCATTCAATAGGACCATGATGATTTGACATTCCTCACATCCACTTTCCTGCTCTTTCCCCATAATCCTTGATTCCCTAAATGATCAAGAATCTACTTCAGCCTTAGATAGACACAAGGACTCTGCCCCCTGGTGAAGAGTTCCAAAGATGCACAACCCTCTGAGAGAAGGAATTCCTCCTCATCACTTACAGAGGAAGGTGCAGAAGTGAAGCTGTGACTCTGAGTGAATAATGAATGTTTTGCTGGGGCAGGAGGTGGTGTTGGCAACAGGGGAGTGCAGAGGATAGTTTCCTGCATTCACTGAGTTGAGGCACAATGGCATTTGCTGCCTCAAAACAACCCAAATTACAGAAAGGGGCCTCAAGTAGGCATTTACCCCTCTTCCCATCCAGACCTGTACATGGGAATAACAGGTGCTCCAAGCATGCTGGAGAATGGGGCAGCACAGAGCCTCACAGTGCCAGGAATTCAAATTCACTTCCACCTTCGGGCAACTGTCTGTGTGGAGTTTGCACGTTCTCCCTGTGTCTGCGTGGGTTTCCTTCGGGTGCTCTGGTTTCCTCCCACAATCCAAAGATGTGCAGGTTAGGTGGATTGGCCATGCTAAACTGCCCATAGTGTCCAGGGGGTGTGTAGATTAGGTGGATTATAGGGGGATGGGTCTGGGTGGGATGCTCTGAGGGTCAGTCTGGACTTGTTGGGCTGAAGGTCCTGTTTCCACACTGTAGGGATTCTATGATTCTATGGACATCTCTTGTTTGTCCTTTCCAGGCAGTACTCCATTATGTTGAGGCTGAGATGAGATCAGCCATGATCATACCAAACAGTGGAGCAGACTCAAGGGGCTAAATAGCCTACTCCTGCTCATGTTCTTATGACGTGAGGGTCACTTCCAAAGGTAAAATATGGATTGGCTTTTACATTCACACATTTCTTGACCTCAGGCATTCCAAAGCAATTTGCAATCATTGTTTTAATGTCAGGCCACAGCAGTCAGTTTGCACTTGGCAAAAACACACAAACAGCAATAACATAGTGAGCAGATAATCTATTTTGCTGATGTTGGCATTGCCCCTTTTATTTCCTATTTCTAACCAAGAGCTCCTTTATACATTATATGGGTTTTGAAAATTGATTTATCTCTTTCAGGGATCAAATTAAGTATGCCACAGCTCTCCAGAATTCACTTCAATTTTTCCTCAATGCCACACCTATTCTCTGTGGTACAAGGTTTCATGGAAATCCTTCCACTAGCCTCTGGCTAAATGGTGTCCAAAACCTCATAACTGTGCACTTCTCAACTCAAGCTTGCCCCTCATTACTTTACGCTCAGTGATTTAAAAGTCAGCAATATCCTTGAATCTGAATGGCTTCAATGCTTCTTGTCTTAGCTTTGGACAGATATAAACTGTTTTCTTCCAGTTTGTTCCAAGACTTGTTCTATTAACTCTCTCTCTCTCACACACACATACTCTCTCTGAGGCTGTTTCCAGCTGAACTGCTAGTGTAGAATTCTGTTGCATCCCAATTGCTATGAGGGAGGTATCTTTGCACTTAGGCTATGCACAGGTATCTTTGAGTTTTGGGTTTATCTGTATATTCTTTTTTTCACAGAAACTAGCAGTACAGCTTGGCAACATCTCAATTTTAAAATTGTCATCCTTGTTTTCAGATCTCTCCGTGGCCTCACCCTTTCATATCTCTGTAATCTCCTCCAGCCTTAACAATCCTCTAAAAGATCTGTCCCCTCAGATCTCTTCAGCATCTCTGATTTTCCTTGCTTTCAGCTGCCTGAATCCTAAGTTTGGGAATTCCTTCTCTAAACCTAAATATCTCCCTCTCCATCTTTACAATCTTTTTAAAACCTACCTCTCTGGCCATGCTTTTGGCCATTTGATCGAATATCTACTTATGTGGCTCAGTGCTGAAATTTTGCTTTTAAATTATCCTGAGTAGGGGCCTCAAGATGTTTGTCACATTAAAGGCTCTATATAAATACAAGTCTTTGATCAAAGGAATGAAGAGCTGTACTCATCCTTGCAGCTTTTGTGGGATAATTAAACCTCTTCCCAAATGGAAACCCGGTCTTCAGGTGATCTGCTCCTGGTACTGATGCTATCAGCTCCTCAGAACAAACTTATCAGAAACTAACCCATTCAGAGCATCCCATAGAGTTTGGAAATTAGAATCTCCTTCCCCACGCTGACTGTCAACATCAGCACTTCCAGCGAGGCATCTGAGAACCTTGGTGGGGACGCTGAGGGTTTTCCACCTGTTCTACACACACCCTGCCCCTCGGAGTTAACGTTTTGACTTCTTGCTGTTTATGGATAGTATCAATGCTAAATCCTCATTGGAAGTTCATGAGCCTCCTGTGTTATGTCAGATTTATTCCACATGTAGCCCAATCACATCAACCTTAATTAGCAACGATGTGTGGATTCTGATCCTGTGAAACCATATCAGGCAACAGATGGGCAGAAGTCAGTTACAAGGCAGTAATTATGTCAAGCATTATCATCAGGCAGAATCCCCAGACTGAATTATTTGCTGCTAACTTGCTGTTTCTCAACACACCCAGTATTTCTTTTACTCATGATAAGAGTTCCACGGCTGAAAGGCTCTTTCTGCTATATTCCTCCAGCAGACAGTGGTGTGGGGTGCTCTTGGATCACCCCAATTTCTCCCTGAATCAGTCAGGAGCCCTGGGTGATCACTCCATGGCTATGAGAAATGATGCGGAGGTGCCGGTGTTAGACTGGGGTGGACAAGGTCAGAAATCACACGACACCAGGTTATATTCCAACAGGTTTATTTGAAAACACAAGCTTTCAGAGTCTTACTCCTTCTTCAGGTGTTAGTGAGAGATGTGGTATCAGACACAGAATTTATAAGCTGTGAGAAAGGAAGAAGATTGGCTGAACACCTTGCTAAAGCTCCAGAGTTTTAGATTCAGAAGTCAATCATTTAACAGAGGCTCCTCAATATGCACCGCTAGCCATTCTGTTGCATTGTGATATCAATGATCACATCATTGAGTCATTACCCTATCCATAAAAGCTACAGTGGCACATACCATGTCAGCTGTGGCTCAGTAGGTAAGTGTTCTTGTTTCCTTACTGACTGGATCGGGGCTTCAATCTCCCATAGCAGTTTCAAACACTACTGCAGTATTTGGACAGCATTGCACTGTCCAAGGTTCTGGTATCTGAAAGAAATGTTAAAGTCTTGACTACACTGTCAGGTGGATACAGAAGACCCTAAAGTATTTCTTCAAAGAAGAACTTCATCATTAAATAAGAGGTTATCTCATTGCTGGTTATTAACAGTAACTGTGGAAACTGACCACAGTTGTTTCTTGTTTAATTTGTTCATGGGATATGGGCAATGCTAGTTGGGACAACATAAGACTCAACCACATTGCTGTGGGACTGGAGTCACATGTTAGCCAGACCAGGTAAGGTCAGCAGATTTCCTGCCCTTTAGGACATCAGTGAACCAGATGGGTTTTTACCCACATTGACAATGGTTACATGGTTGCCTTTGTTCAGATGGTGGTGAATCTGTGGAAATCTTCCCGGCCTTGTCTGATTGACACTCTGACAAGAACCTTAAAGCAGTTTTCTTTGATACAGGTGCTATATAAATGGAGTTGTTAGTATTGAAATTGAAGCATCTCTTGCTGAATTGCATTAATTGTAAATTGCATTTTGTTCCACACCCATGCACATGCAGCAGATGACCAACAGGAAAACATCAGGCAATAAGAAAGGACCTTACAGCTTTATAATCAGTATGTCCAAGAACTGAAACTGTTCTGCATTCGTATGTCTCAGCGTTCTGCTCCATGCAAGCCCACACTTTGTGAGAGCTTTATTTCAGTTATAACCACACACCATAAAATTCATTCCTCCCCCTTCCCGATGACTAGCTCCCCATATTTACATAATGCAATTAATTCTTCATTAATATGTCCATCTCCTGTTTCCTCAGTCCATTGGATCTCAGGCATGCCCTCATATAAGAATGATAACGTGACGGCTTCCCATCATTGGCAAAGGGGTTCTCAAACTTCTGCAAGCTCATAAAAGAAAGGCTTACATTTCAGTAGCAGCTGTCTCATCCTCAGGGCATCCCCAGGTGCCTTACAGTTAATTAAGTGCTTTTGAATGTGTAGTTGCTGTGGGGATGTAGGAAACATGGTAACCAATTTGCGCACAGCTAGCACCAACTCGCAACCGAGCGATAATGACCAGATAATCTGTTTTTATGATATTGACCGTGCGATGACTGCAGGCTCCAGGATTCTGACGAGACGTAATCAGAAACTCTGTGCAATTCTCTAACACCATTTCACACTGGATCACTCCCCAGCTACCGATCATTGTATTTGTAAACCGTCCAAAATCCTTGATTAAATTTGTGCCCTGTAATCACTCCCACTTCATAAGGTCGGAAGCTGTAGAAAGGTATGTGTTTTTACAATCATTTATCAGAACCAAAACAAGATGATTTGCGCAGAGGGGGATTTAATTTTAAAGTCAGTGCCCCATCAGATAGTGGATCATCCTCTTTATCTGCAGAACAGCATGACCCTCCTTTAATATGCGGGAGAAAATAATCTCTTTCACATCTCCTGTCGAAGAGAACATTTTGTTTGTTTTAAAGACAGAAGCCCTGATGGACATTTTAGCTTCTTTGTGGTTACAAGGCCCAGCCTGTGAGCATCGTACTGGGCCCCCCATCGACAGCGTGACATTACCCCTCTATACAATTGTGCCTGCTCCCTAACCTTTAGCCTTGCCTTTCATTTTGGGAGATGTTGACCCATTGGGGACACAGTATGTGGTTGAAACAGTGCAACCTCCCAGCACGATGCAGTACCTCTCCTGGTTAGCCAGCGTGCTGTGCGTCAGTGACCACTGCAGAAATCCAGCCTAAACTGAAGCTATCAATCTTCACATTGTCACATCCCAGCTTCCCTAAGTCAAATGCCTAACCTCTCCATCATTTTCAAAAGTGACTGGGCCTCGTTGTCTCTACTTAGTGACTCGCAAGCACACCACCTTCCCCCACCAACCCTAACTTCCACCACTCTCCCCTACACATCCCCCCAACCCCCCCGGTGTTGGTCAGAAAATAACGTGGCCACATTGTAAACCTGCATTTTTGATTCCTGCGGTTGGACCTCAAAAGGATTTTCAATAGCAACTCAGTTTGACTCAAGCGACAGGCGAAACGTGCTTCTGGAGTCATCCTTTGTTTGGTGACCCCAGCAACAATCTGTTTAATGTCATATCTGCTTAAGGAGAGCCTGAAGGAGGGAGGGAGGGACGGATAGGCTGCGAAAACAAACTTCCACGCACGCTACAAGACATATGCTGTCAGCATCTGTATCTGTCACTCCTGGTTAGTGTGAACAAGACACTTGCTGGGGAGACCTGCTACGCTGCATTTTATTCTGTTAATGGTCCCAAATTTTAGCATCGAACCGTCACTGGTCAGCCTATGTGTCACCATCTATTACTGAGAGCATTGACAACAGCTCCGCACTAGCACACACTATTGCTGCTAAAATCTTATTTCAAATTAAATGTTGATCTTGCCTTTTCGTGCACCTTGTCTGCAGCTGTAACTTTGCATTCCTCGCTCTGTTCAATCACCCTATGATGATTTGTCCGTGCTGCACGCAACACATAACTTTTCACTGTACCTGGGTACATGTGACAATAATAAATCAAATCAAATTATCCAAGTTATTCCTTTGGTCAATTTTGGCTGAGTGAGTAAAATAGTTACAGTGCAGAAGAAGGCAATTTGGCCTGTGACATATGCGCTGGCTCTCTAAAGGATTCATCATCTTCTTCCCCCATTTCATTACTTCTCTTCCTATTTGGATGCAGTTTTCTTTCTCCACTCATACAATGTGAATGTCACTGGCTGGGCCAGCATTTATTGCCCGTCCCTAGTTGCCCCTTGAGAAGCTGCCTTCTTGTAGTCCATGTGCAGTGGGTACACCCACGGTGTCCTTAGGGTGGGTATTCCAGGATTTTTCATTGATACAGGCACAGTGAGACAAATAGCCTCTTTCTGTGCTATAACAATTCTGTGATTCTGACCCAGAGACACTGAAGGAATGGCGATATATTTCCAAGTCAGGATGGTGAGTCATTTGGAGGGGAACTTGCAGGGGGTGGTGTTCCCATATATCTGCTGCCCTTGTCCTTCTAGATGGAAGGGGTTGTGGGTTTGGCAGGTGCTGTCTAAGGAGCCTTAGATGGTTCAGTGTCAAAGTTTGTTCAATTGATAATCCCACGAAGTATGTTTTTAAGATGTTAACATCATCATTTAAACACATAAAAAAAGTTCTGAAGAAGGATTACTGGACCTGAAACGTTAACTCTTTCTCCACAGATGCTGCCATACCTGCTGAGTTTCTCCAGCCATTTCAGTTTTTATTTAAATACAATATGTTGTTACAATGAGCTCTAAGATTAATTTGAGAGGTAGCTTGATAAGTATTAATTCCTAAAGATTAAATTGCCTTATTAATGAACACTGTAGAAGGCACAACTCTCATGATAAGCTCCTAGTGAGTATTAAAGCTTCCACACCAGTGTATGAGACTCTGTTTCAGTGTTATACTAATTTATAGGAAATTTGATGCATTGTAATTGTGAAAGAAAATCTTTGCATTACAAGGACAGACCAATTTGTAATTTATTTAAAGTCGGCAGGGTAAACAAAATTAAAACTTGCATATATGCATTTGGAATATTGTGAGCAGTTTTGGGCCCCATATCCAAGGAATGATGTGCTAGTGTTGGAGGAGGTCCACAGGAGGTCTACAAGAATGATCCCGGGAATGAAGGACTTGTTATATAAGGAGAGTTGACAACTCAGTATCTGTTTTAGAAGAATGAAGGGGGGATCTGATTGAAACTTACAGGGTACTGAGAGGCGTGGATAGTGTGGACATGGAAAAGATATTTCTACTGGTAGGAAAGACTAGGACCCGAGGGCACAGCCTCAGAGTGAAGGGACAATTCTTGGGTGGATTATCATTACTGGTTAGTGAATGTTTGAAGACAAATTTATGAAGCATGTCCACTTTTGCAATTTAGGAAATATGACAGCCAATTGATGCACAGCAAGCTCCCACAGGCAGCAATACCTAATCAACTATTTGTGAGAAACAAAAACAAAGTTGCTGGAAAAGCTCAACAGGTCTGGCAGCATCTGTGAAGGAAAAAACAGAGTTAATGTTTTGGGTCCGGCGACACTTCCTCAGAACCCAAGTTCTGTTTTTTCCTTCACAGATGCTGCCAGACCTGCTGAGCTTTTCCAGCAACTTTGTTTTTGTTCCTGATTTACAGCATCCGCAGTTCTTTCAGTTTTTATCATCTATTTGTGAGGTTGGCTGAGGGATAAGTATTTTCCAGGACACTGGAGTTTAATGACTTGTTCATCTTCAAAACACTGATTTATTTACTGGTCTAAGAAAGCAGACAATGTAATAAAAATGAAAAGTGCTGGAAGTTCTTCTCAAAGCCTGCACTGGACTTGAAACATGAGCCTGGTTTGTCTCTCCACAGGTGTGTCCAGACCTGCCGAGCTTCTCCTGAGCTTCCTGTTTTTTTCAGATTTCCCCTATCCGTGTGGTTTGCTTTTCTGAAAGGCTGTATCTCCAACATTGCAGCACTCCTTACATTCAGCTTCCTGAAGAGGTCGGTGCAGTCATTGTAACAAGGTTAGCCAGGTGGACTTCATAGAATATGAGTTCCCTGACTGGGGCTGTTAACCTGGTCCAAACTGGGAGCGTTGGGTGACAGATAAAATCAGGAGCATCAGACATCCTGATCACTCTGAGAGCAGGCTCTGAGGGAGCTGGATCAGGGTCAAGGACTCTCCACGTGTAAATATAGAGTGAACTGGTGATGGGATACTGGCCTTTATGGAATTATTTCTGGGACCCAAGATCCAATTGTTTAGAAGGTAAAGGTACCATCCACTGAGCTACAAATCACAAAACTACAGCTAGGTCTGATATTAACCCGAATTTTTCCAAGTGGGGCATCACAGGACCTACACTGCTTGTTATATTTGTTCCCTCAGTCCCTCAACTCCAAATATTTTCAGCCTGTAATTGGCTGTAAGTGTGAGCTGCAAACAGAACAGCTCCTGAGACCTCAGTCAACAAGGAAGCAACAATCTACTTCATTAACTGTTGAGATTTATAGATTGAGAAAGTAATGGATGACAGAGAGGGGAAGAATGAATTAGAGTCAAATCAGATGTAGGCAGAGGCACAATCAGAAAGAAAGGTAAGGTTACCAAAGAGAGACAGTTTAGATAGAGAAAAGACTTGGAATTTTTTCTTTATTCATTGGATGAGGGCATCACTGGCTATGCAGCATTTATTGTCCATCCCTAATTTCCCAGAGGGCACTTGAAAGTCACCACATTGCTGTGGCTCTGGAATCACATGTAGGTCAGACCAGGTGAGGATGGCAGTTTCCTTCCCTAAAGGACATTAGTGAACCAGATGGGTTTTTCCCCAACAATCAGCAATGGATTCATGGTCATCATTAGATTCTTCATTCCAGATATTTATTGAATTCAAATTCCACCATCTGCTGTGGTGGGATTTGAACCCAGGTTCCCAGAATGGTATCCAGTCTCTGGATTAATAGTCCAGTGATAATACCACTAGGCCATTGTCAGAATGACACACTAATATATTTGTTAAGTCTCTAAAACATTTTGACATGTGATATTTGACAGTTGAAATTGTTCTATTTCAAGTCACAGTCATTATTTAATATTACATAACAATTATCATGTTGTTTAAATTGTCCTTGTGATATTATCCCGTTTTATATCCATATACACCAGCCCTAACTTTCTGCAGGAAGTTTAATGTATAAATCTAATCATTGTTGAATAATAATGTGGAAGCTGAGGTAAAGGTGCAAGGCATATGTTATGGCAGTTTAAACCAACAACCACTCTCTGGAGATTTGTAACTCCAAGTGTATCTATTAGTTCTCTGAAAGTGCTTTGGATATTAAAGCGATACCTGTGTTGAACACGGTAGTAACCTTTCCAGCAAGATTTAGAACATGAATTCTTCCATATCTGTCCTTTGTGGAAAACTTTTGCTTTTCGTACAATAAATGTTCAAATCTTTTTGAGACTAAATTAATTTTACGTTCCATGCCTGATCCCACAGCACACCACTTCAGAATGACACACTGATGTATTATCACAGCAAATATAGTTCAGAAAACAGTGGGGCTGGTCTGTATAAAAGGGTTTCTTTATTAATGATATCACTCTGGAGGGCTAGATAATTGAAAGCTTGTTTTTAACTTGTGAACCTGTCGACTATCTCTGAGTCTGTGAATAAGTTCTCGAATCACCATCTGTTCCTGTCCCGTGCCCTTAGCACATTAAAGGAAAGTCGACAATTGACAGGGGTCAAACAGCAAGAGAATCCAGCAACATATTCCTTTTGTTTAAGGCACGGTTAACATTGATTCAGAAAGGTCTGCAATCTTACAGAGGGAGGGTCAGGGTAACGCAGCACCCCCCCAGACCCCAGATGGACATGCCACAGGGGGAAACGTGCAGATGCCAGCAAAGACGGCCTTTGATTTTCCTCTGTGCTAAGATTTCTTCCATATTTTAAATCCAAATTCCTTCACCCCCGATGATGGAGCAACAAAGCAGCAGTTCACCAAGACAGCAAAGCATTGTCACAAAGTGGGAATGCCCTGTATAAACCATGCTGTATCCACAAACATCAGCACATCTGAAATTCTGCATCAAAATACCATTCAGCTATCATCTCTTGTGCTTGCTGAGTGATACTCCTTCCAGGCTGGTAGCGCCTCAGTTTTAAAATTCTCATACTTTTAGTCCAAATCCTTCCATGGTTTGACTCTCTTCATCCCTCTAGGTTCTAACCCCCTCCTGCATTGCAGCCCATAACCTCTGCCCCTGATCTCTGTACTCCTCTCATTCTAACCTCTTGCACAGCCTTGATTAAAATCACTCCCATTGGTGACCATGCCTGCAGCTGCCTGCACTGTGAGCTCAGCTCAGTAATTCTCTCCATAAACCTCTCTGCCTTCCTATCTCCTCCTTTATGCTGGTCCTTAGAACATATGCCCTGAGCCAAGCCATTCGTCTTGAGTTCTAATATCCATTGATAAGATTCGATGTCAAACTTTGCCTGATAAATGGATGTTTTTTTGCTGCACTGAAGATGCTACATGAATTTGGATTATTGTTGTAGCTCCATCAGTGAAAGATGGTCACAACTCAGCCTTTGCTCTGTTGCTATCACTCTCTGAGGCAGACACTGGGTGCTCAGTAATCGGGGGTTTGAGCTCACACTGTGGGCTGTGAAGACAATGCAGGAGCTCTGTCCTGTGTCCAAATTTTTATCACGCACCTGAAATCACTAAGACAGATGATTTTCTCATTCATTTCACTGCTGTTTGTGCATCTTGCGGCACTCATGCTCATAGCCTGAGGTTAATTCATCAAAACAGTGACATTCCCCACCACCACAGCCACCACACTTAGAAATAGCTGTAAAGCATCTTAAAACATCCTGAAAAAGCTCAGAGCTTATCTGCAGGACCTGAAAGTACATTAACCACAAATTCCTGTGACTTTAATTTGACAAAATTGAGCCTTTCTATTCTGGCAGCTAGCCATCTGGACCTGAAGCAGAGTTCATCTAATGGGCCGCCTGGGTCCTTTAATTGCCATTCCATCTTACTTCTGCGAGAATCTCAAATCTACAGGAGAAAGGGGATTGTTGCCAGCTAACAATTGTGGAGTGGAGCTGGAGACTGCATGGCTATGGAAGGCAGCTCTCAAAAGGGTAGCTGCTTCTCACTCTGAGATTAGCCTGAAGAGGACAGATAGGAGGGAGGAAGGAAACTGCATTTACGTAGCACCTTTCAAAACTGGCTTGACAAGGAATTATAAAAGCATGAGAAATAGAATCGGGAGTAGACCATTCAGCCCATCGAGTCTGCTTCAACACAATCATGGCTGTTCATCCAGCTCAACACCATCCACTCCTCGTATTACTCAACACAGGGAGAGATCCAGAATCTGTTGATCAATCTCTGTCTGGAATAAGCTCAAGAATTGATCATCGATAGGACTCAAGGATGATTTGGCAGCTACTGGTGTGAATGGACCAGGAAGGATTAGTGAGGGGCAAACCACCCCATCTGTTATCATTGCAGAAATTGAAAGAGATCTTTACCCAGAGAATAGATGATCAGCTGGGATGAAATCGATTGGTGAAGCAGACTCGAAGGGCCAAATGGCCTCCTCCTGCTCCTATTTCCTATGTTTCTACAAATGGTGAAACCCAGTACCCTGTGTGAACAGCAGAGATATATTTAAGGAGGAGCTAGATGAACAGAAAGAGGGGGGGCAAGGAACACAATGATTGGTTGATACAGTGAGATAAAGAGGAGGCTCAATGGGTCATAATTCCAGCACAGGATAGATGGGCCAAATAGCCTGTGTCTGTGATGAACATTCCATGTAGTCCAGTGAAAAAGATCAACATTCCTCTCTGTGTTAATGTTGTGATGATCGACATGAGCTTTAAGCACTGGGTTTTCCAACATAGAGGACCTTCACAGTTTATTATTCAACTTGGGCATTTCTAGCAAGAGTCAGCTCCCTTACCCCCAAATTTGCCACATTATTCAGCACCCAACGTCTCGCCCATGCCCAGTTTGAATGCCCTGCTAATCACACCACTTACTACCTCCCCAGTCAACCACTCCAGACCCATCACCAGCTTGGATTGTGGGCAGGGAGGCGACACTGAGGAGTCAGGAGCAGGGTGGACAAGTCTTGTGAGCAAGAGCAGTGAGGAATTGAGGACCCCGGGATCTGAATCCATTTAAAACACTGGCATGTTCCATGCCCAAAGAAATAGCAATCTCCCACATGCACCAACAATTTACAATGAATTTTTTAGAAAGATACAGGAGAGAGGCAATGGTTTCACAGACAAATTAAACTCACACCAACTTGCACTAGTGTCGGTATGGTAACCAGGGAGATGCAGTCTGAATGAGCTCAAAATAACTGCAGTTATCAAACTATCTTCTACTTTCCCCACCACCATCCCATGTCAATAAATAAATAAATTCATCATATAAAACTGAGAATTGTGGATGCTGAAAGTCTGAAACAAAAACAGAAATTGCTGGAGAAACCCAGCAGATCTGACAGCATCTGTGGAAAGAAAACAAAGTTAACATTTTAGGTCCAGTCACTTTTCCTCAGAGCTGAGTAAATATCATCAAATGGCGTAAATCATCATTCTGGATTTAGAGATATAGAATCATAGAGGTGTACGGCACGGAAACAGACCCTTCGGTCCAACTCGTCCATGCCGATCAAATATCAAAGAAAGAACAAAGATAATTACAGCACAGGAAAAGGCCCTTCGGCCCTCCAACCCTGCGCTGATCCAGATCCTCTATCTAAACCTGTCGCCTATTTTCCAAGGATCTGTATCCCTCTGCTCCCTGCCCATTCATGTATCTGTCTAGATACATCTTAAATGACGCTATCGTGCCCGTCCGTTGAGACAACCAGTTCCAATGACTAGTGTTTTGAGTACAAGTCCCAGTTAGTTGAAGTGTTGCATCTGGGCAACAAATCTGCTTCACTCCACTTGTCAACTGTGGATGTTTTATTTTCAGTGCAGTGGTGAGGAAGGGACGCTCCAGCCTATCAAACCTATGACAGGAACCTCAGAACCTCCTTTCTAACAGCCTGATACAATAACACAATGCTCCTAACAGCAAGTGGTGCTGCCTGGAACTTGCCAATTCAAAAATTCGTTCCCATATTTGAGTCGGAACCTCATTAAACAACTGCCTATATCCTAAATTAATCTAGTCCTGTTTGCCATTGCTAGCCCCAACTCCCTCTAAACCCTTCCTATTGATACGCCCATCCAGATGCCTTATAAATGTTGTAATTATACCAGCCTCCACCACCTCCTCTGGCAGCTCGTTCCATACACACGCCACCCTCTGCGTGAAAATGTTGCCTCTTACGTTCTTTTTGAATGTTTTCCCTTTCACCTCAAACCTTTGCCCTCTGGTTTTGGACTCCCCTACCCTTGGGGGGAAAGACTTTGGCTATTTACCCTAGCCATGCTCTTCGTGAGTTTTATAAACCTCTATAAGGTCACCCCTCATCCTCCGACGCTGTGGGGAAAATAGTCCCAGTCTATTCAGCCTCTCCCTATAGCTCAAACCCTCTAACACTGGCAACATCTTCGAAAATCTGTTCTGAAGCCTTTCTTTATTTATACTTTATAATTTATACATGAATTAGTTCCACATTTCAACTGGTCAATCCAGGACGTTTCCCAAATAAATACTCCTGTACCTTTAAGACTAAATATCTCTCATTCCAGTATCCTTTAAAAAGTCAGGTTCTTCATAATTATTAGAGATAGCTAGAACCCCAACCTTCATAACTATTGCCCATATCTGATGGATTACTATCCACACCCTGTTTTCAGCTGAGCAGTTGTTTAATGAGGTTCCGACTCAAACATGGGAACCAATTTTGGAATTGGCAAATTCCAGGCAGCATCACTTGCTGTTAGGAGCATTGTGTTATTGTGTCAGGCTGTTAGAAAGGAGGTTCCGAGATTCCTGTCATAGGTTTGATAGGCTGGAGCGTCCCTTCCTCACCACTGCACTGAAAATAAAACATCCGCAGTTGACAAGTGGAGTGAAGCAGATTTGTTGCCCAGATGCAACACTCCAACTAACTGGGACTTGTACTCAAAACACTGGTCATTGGAACTGGCTGCCTCAACAGACTTCACCTGCTGCAGAATATAACGTGTCATTGTGTTGCCCTTTCAAAGCTCTTTCTGTCCCTCTTTTCATATGTTTGACATACTAACTATGTATGAAAATGTAGCAAATTAGGATAAGTACAGTTAGCCAATTACTACAGTTTAAAGTCTGCTCTGTCCTCAAGTATTTATTGCCCGCAGATTAAACGCAAGGAGCAGCCATTCACCAAGATTCAGAGAGCAATGTTTGAATTTCTGTCCCTGGCAGCTCCCCATAGGCAAGGTATAACTTCGAACATACAGACAAAGAGCTATTGTTCAGTGGTCCCCCACAAATGGAGCTAATGTGCATCTGACAATAGTTCATTTCAAGGAGAAGTCATTCACTTTGCCATTATGTGATTTCCTCAAGTGTTTGAGCTACACATTGACTGTACAGTATTTTGGCAAATGCAGTTTATCAGCCACTTAATGAATCATAATTACTGACATGAATGCGTCAATGTAAAAATGACATTTATTGACAATGATTGATGGCACTCACAGCAGTGAGTGAAGGGCATGAACAAGTAAAATGAAATCAGAGCTGGACTCAGACACTCAGATGCGATAGCCTCTTCCACCACTCAACACGATCACAGCTGATCATCCACTAACCCCCATTATTCCCATATCCTTTATTTCCACTAGTATTCAAAATCCGATCAACTTCTGTCCTGAATATACTCAATGAGTAAGTATCCACAGTTCCTGGGGCTGAGAATTCCAAAAGTTCAGATCCTATTGAGTGGAGAATTTTCACCTCAGCTCAATCCTGAACTGTCAGGAACCCTCTATTCAGAGGTGAGAGTGCTAGCCCCTGAGCCACAGTTGACAACTACAGCTATACTTTACATTTACATTTATAATTGGTAACCCAGGGAACCTGCGTCTGTCGGGATAGAATTATGAATGCCAATGCCTATGTCAACAATTTGATGAGCTAACATGTCCTGATTATTTATCCTTTAGCCATTAAAAAAAGATAACACGACCTGGGTCATTAGTGTATTTCTGTTTGTGGGATCTTGCTGTGTACCAGTTGGGTGCTGTGCTTCCTACATCACAAAAGTAACTTCTTCTGGAGTGTTCTTCTCACTGATGTGGTCTCCCTGCTATAGGAAGGATGTTGTGAAGCTTGAAACGGTTCAGAAAAGATTTACAAGGATGTTGCCAGGGTTGGAGGGTTTAAGCTATAGGGAGAGGCTGAATAGACTGGGGTATTTTTCCTGAAGCATCGGAGGCTGACCTTATAGAAGTTTATAAAATCATGAGGGGCATGGATAGGGTGAATAGACAAAGTCTTTTCCCCAGGATGGGGGAGTCCAAAACTAGAGGGTATGGGTTTAAGGTGGGAGGGGAAAGATATAAAAGGGACCTAAGGGACAACTTTTTCACACAGAGTATGGTGTGTGTATGGAATGAGCTGCCAGAAGAAGTGGCGGAGGCTGGTACAATTACAACATTTAAAAGGCATCTGGAGGTATATGAATAGGAAGGGTTTAGAGGTATATGGGCCAAATTGTGGCCAATGAGATAAGATTAGTTTCGAATATCTGGTTGGCATGGACGAGTTAGACCGAAGGGTCTGTTTCTGTGCTGTACTTCTCCATGACTCTATGACTTCTAAGCCCCTCAGCCACTTCTTGCCCAAAATTAGAATAAGTATAGTTACAGTTACGGACCATTTAATTAACAAATACTTCTGAGTGTTAAGCAGAATAATAACACATAATGATGTTAGTGAATTGCTGTTCACAACAGTTTAGTTGAAATTCCATGCAACCATATTCTAACAGGAACAATCCGTTTATATTAAACTAGTTAACTTTTTTTCTTTAAATCCCATTCCATACGCTCATATCTGGCAGACTAGTGACTTCTAACATGCAGCCTTTAGCTGGTAAAGAATGTGTTGACTGTTTGGAGACAGAACTTCTGCTGTAATGGGCCTCTTCCCCTTATGTGATGCTACTCTCTCTCTTTCTCTCTGGTGGTTCCAAAACTCAGGTCTCTTCTATTTCAAACACACCCCGAATGCCTCAGCTACGAGCTTGACAAGAGGAGTGTTATATTGATGTGGCTTAATGAAGAAGTCTGAAGGTGATTCATTGTGATCATAAATACCAGCATGGAGCAGCTGGGCTGAATGGCCTGTTCCCATGCGGGAAATTGAATATAAATGTAGATCTTAGGCTGTGTTCAGAAGTGGAATATGTGAACAGACCAATGACTAGACAAGTAGTGAGTGTGTAACCTTTTGTATCCATAAAGGGGAGATTATATTAGATAACTATCTCTGTTTAACAGATTGTAATGGGATTACATGCTGAATTGTCTCGCCAGAAAAGCATCTTTAATGAGGGACAGAGACGGGTGGTGGGAGAGACGGTTGGGGGAATGATTACGAAAAATACTCCAAAATTTTTACACAAATCCCTGCTGAACATTGGTACATTACAGAGGAAACAAAGAATTGGGGGATAGTAAGAACTACCGATGCTGGAGTCTGAGATAACACAGTGTGGAGCTGGAGGAACACAGCAGGCCAGGCAGCATCAGAGGAGCAGGAAAGCTGACGTTTTGGGTCAGGACTCTTCTTCAGAAATGGGGGAGAGGAAGGGGGCTCTGAAATAAATAGAGAGAGGGAGGCGATGATAAAAGGTGGATAGTGGAGCGGATAGGTGAAAGAGAAGACGGACAAGTCAAGGAGGCAGGGATGAAGCTGGTAAAGGTTAGTGTAAGTAGGAAGTGGGGGTGGGGTTGGTCAGTGAGGTGGGAGGAGCGGATAGGTGGGAGGGAAGACGGACAGGTCAAGGGGGGGGGGGGGGGGGGGGGTGGTTCTTGGGAGGAGGTGGGGGGTGGGGAGATTTTGAAGCTAGTGAAACTGGAGGAACAGCACCTCTTATTTCGCCTTGGAACTCTACAACCCAATGGTCTCAATGTGGATTTTACTAGCTTCAAAATCTCCTCACCCCCGACCTCATCCCAAGACCAGCACCCGCCCCCCCATCCGCGCCTCATTGACCTGTCCGTCTTCCCTCCCACCTATCCACTCCTCCCACCTCACTGACCAATCCCCAATACTATCTACCTACACTCACCTTTACTAGCTTCATCCCCGCCTCCTTGAACTGTCCATCTTCTCTCCCACCTATCCGCTCCACTATCTACCTGCTATCACCGGCACCCCCATCTCTATTTATTTCAGAATCCCCTTCCCCTCCACCATTTCTGAAGAAGGGTCCCGACCCGAAACGTCAGCTTTCCTGCTCCTCTGATGGTGCTTGGCCTGCTGTGTTCATCCAGCTCCAAACAAAGAATTGGCACATTTCACAAATACAAAGCAATGCATTTCATGTTGACTGTGCTCTGTGATACAGGTGTGCACAACTTTAATGTTCAAATTCTGTAGGTGACAGGTCAGTGCATTCAAATACAAAGGGATCATTCTTAAAAGCCACCCTCCTGGCTCTTTACGTTAGTCCCTCTGACTGTTATAATTGACTGGGTAAGTAGAGGAGAAGCTTATGATGGTATTGAGTGGTGCAGCAAGCTGCTCATCCACTCCTGCTGCTATTACACAGGATTCTTATGACTTGTTGGAGATGAGGATAAAAGGCACAGAGAGAGGACTATTAGGAAATATCTGGTACAGGGGAAAAAGGGCAGTGGTTAAGTTACCTTCCCAGATGATCCTGAAGTAGAGGTTCATGAAGAAGAACAAGGACCAACAACAGTGGAACCCTTTGAGATTGCTTGATTCCTCCAATTCTGTCAGCTTCAGCATCTCTGATTGTAATCGCTGCACCACTGGAGAGGTTCTTTCAGCTGCCTGGGTCCCAAACTCTGGAATCTACTCCAAAAACCCTCTTTGGTTCTGCCACTACCTTCAGGAAGTGTTACTGAAACTGTACAAGGTGCTAGTGAGACCACATTTGGAGCATCTATGAACAGTTTTATTCCTCTTATTTAAGAAAAGATAGCATTTCGTTGGTGACAGTTCAGAGAAAGGTCAGTAGGATGATCCCTGGTATGGAGGGATTGTCTTACAGGCAAAGGTTAAACAGGTTGGGACTCTACTCACTGGAGTTTAGAAGAATGAGAGGTGATCTCATTGAAACATGTACGATTCTTAAGGGGCTTGACAAGGTAAATGCTGAGAGGATGTTTCCCCTCATGGGAGAGTCTAGGACCAGAGGGCATAGTCTCAGAATAAAGGGGCATCTTTGGAATTCCTCACCACAGAGAGTCCAATTAAGGCTGAAATAATTAGATAATTGGTCAATAGTAGAATCAAAGATTATGGGGAAAGGGCAGCAAAGTGGATGTAAGGAGTGTCGTTGGATCAGCCATTATCCTATTGAATGGTGGAGTGGGCTTGAAGACCTGATTGGCCTACGCCTATTCGTATTTCCCATGGTCTTGTGGTCTAAGATGCTCCCTAAAACCTATCTCTCTGACCAAGATTTTGCTCACCTTTCTGGATAACTCCGGGTGAAGCCTGGCATTTCACTTGAAAGCATTCCTGTAAAGATCCCCATGATGTTGCACTACATTGAGAATCCTACACAAATGCAATGTGTTGTTTTTGTTCTAGTCTTGGCCAGATCTGGCCACAAATGAATAAGCCAGTTATTCACTGTAAACATTAAAACTGTGCCCACAACAGTGCAGACCCACATAAAATGTCAAAACACTACTACAAGCCTGCACAGACATTTTAAGAAATAATAAAGACGCAAATGTTTAATGAATAAATTAGGAAAAAAATCAAACACCTCAATCATCATCAAAAATTATGATAAAGAAAGGGCAGGACATCTGAAACTAAATAAAAGACAGTCATTTTTATAACAATTACAGCTACGGTGACCAATAGGTTCATGAACAATTCATCACACTGTACACTGTCATTTTGAAGACAAACTTTTCTATTTTGAGTGAGTTTAGTCCCTATTAACATTTAGATTTGTCACTTAGTGATAGCAGTGCCAATCTCTTTCAAAGAATGTGATTTATGACCTGCATGCAAATTGGGAATGAAAGGATCGACAGAGGTCAAACTAATGATAATAGGTATAATGACCAGGATGATCATGGTCTATCATAGGTCATTATTTCAAAGGGAGCCCTGAGCCCTGAAATGCTTTAGGACTTCCTCCCCCAGCCCCCACCCCCCTCAATGACTGCTGTCTCATCTGTTAAGAGCATGACACAAAGCCATTTAGCACAGTCCAGCTCAGGACATGGCCTATTAGAGTCTGTCACTTCTGTCACACACAGCTAAGTAAGACAGCTTTTCACTGAGGAGATTAACGAAGCATTACAACAACACGCACCACACCTGGATGACCAGCAAGAAAGAGAGAAAAAGAGCTAACATTTCTATAGCATCCTGAACAACCTCAGGACATCTCCAATCACTTTGCAGCCAATAAAATACCTCTGGACTGTTGTCAGTATTGTGTAATGTAGGAGAAACTGCAATCAATGCAGGCACAGTAAGATCCCACAAGCAACAACGTGACAATGACCACACAGTCTGTTTCTTTTACTGATGTGGGTTGACATAAACACTGACCAGAAGACGGAGCAGACCTATGTTTTGCATCCACCAGCGAGAACCTCCCTTTAACATCTCATCTGAATTAGTAACTCAACAGGTTCTGTTCAAGCGTAAAACAAAGAACTGTGGATGCTGAAGATCTGAAATGCAAACAGAAATTTCTGGAAAAACTCAGCAGGTCTAGCAGCATATGTGGAGAGAAAGCAGAGATTCTGTGCAAGCCCTGCATTAATATGGTAAGTTTGATATGTTTTAAATTTCAGATAATAATCTTGTGCTCAAAACTTCAAAACTCTGACATTAGATATTCTCCAGGCATCACTCAGTTTCAATTAGATAAAGGGACAGTGCTGCCTCGGAATTGCCAGGAGCTCAGTCCTGTATTCCTGGCCTCAGAAGAACACTCCCAACTGCATTAGTGTGACACTTTCGTTATCCCTGCTGGTCATCTTTGCCGACTCATTAAGCTTGTTCATTAGCACCAAATTAGAGGCAGTATTGCACTGTGCTTTCAGATTCACTGCACACAGGCTCATTCTGTCCAAACTCATTTCCCATTGTACACTT
>NC_063349.1:56032260-56047014 GCF_021869965.1 Rhincodon typus
GGGATGAGGTTGGTCGGTAGGAGATGGAGGTGCGGCTTGGGGTGGGAGGAGGGGATAGGTGGGAGGAAGAACAGGTTAGGGAGGCAGGGACGAGTTGGACTGGTTTTGGGATGCGGTGGGGGGAGGGGAGATTTTGAAACTTGTGAAATCCACCCCAAGCCGCACCTCCATCTCCTACCGACCAACCTCATCCCACCCCCTTGACCTGTCCGTCCTCCCTGGACTGACCTATCCCCTTCCTAACTCCCTACCTACACTCACCTTTCCTGGCCCCATCCCCGCCTCTTCGACCTGTTTGTTTCCTCTCTACCTATCCTCTCCTCTATCCCTCTTCTATCCGCCTCCCACTCTCTCCCTATTTATTTCAAAACCCCCTTCCCCTCCCCCTTTTCTGATGAAGGGTCTAGGCCCGAAACGTCAGCCTCTCTGCTCCTATGATGCTGCTTGGCCTGCTGTGTTCATCCAGCCCTGCACCTTGTTGTCTCGTTTTCACAGTCTAAGGGTCTGGGATAGGGCAATGAGGACTGAGATGAGGAGAAATTTCTTCACCCAGAGAGTAAGGGGCCTGTGGAATTCGTTGTCACAGAAACCAGCTAAGGCCAAAACTTGAATGTTTCCAAGAAGGAGGTAGGTATAATTATTAGAGCTAAAGGGATCTAAGGTTATGAGGAGAAAGTGGAAACGGGGGACTGAATGGGATGATCAGCCATGATCATATTGAATGGTAAAGCAGGGCTTGAAGGGTTGAACCTACTTCTGTTTTCTATCTTTTCATACTTTTTAAATGCTCCAGATGATAAAACCTCCAGAAATATGAGGCAGTTGGTTTGTTCGCTGAGTATGGATGGTCATAGAGGGAGAGCGACAGAGGTCATCCTAGCGCAAGCCAACCATAGACACATACTTGAATTCCTAGAGGCCTGGTTCTCCACCCATAATGCAATCAATAAATATTTGGAGTTAGACCCCCATATACAAACCCTTGCGAAAAAGAGCCAGAAATGACACAAACCACCTCAACAGACCTGATCATATAAATACCAAGCGGTGTAGAGCAACGTCACTTCATCAGAGGCTGCACTGATGATGTTGCCTAGCATGGTGATGAAATGTCTGAACTATAACCAGCCAGATCAGCGAGCAAAGCAATAGCCTCACCCACAACTCAAGCTACAAATCTTTGCAAGAACTTTAAACCTCCAGGATAATGTCCAACCAGAAATTGGGGACTCCTCTGTGGTGCCCTGCTTCAGATTTCAAAAAGCCCCATTCCATTCTAAAGTTGCTGATTTGGTTTTGTAGGCATTTGAAGCTCAAATCCATCATGTGGAAAGCAGACCAGGCCGAAAGGGCAAAGTGGGGACAGATGATCTGGATTTCTTCCTCAGGTGTGAGGTCAACAGTTCTGCTGTGAATTCACTGCTAAACTCTTTAAAAAGAGTGGCTGAAGATGTTCATGCCAATAAGGAGGAAAAAGGTAAGCTTCCTCTATCACTGCTCAACAAATTACATAATAAGACTGTAAGATAAAGGAGCAGAATTAGGTCATTTGGCCCATCAATTCTGCTCTGCCATTCGATTATGGCTATATGTTTCTCAACTGTTCTTCTGCCTTCTACTGGTAACTTGTGATCCCTGTACTAATCAAGAACCTATCCATCTCTATCCTAAATACACTCAATGACTTGGCCTCTACAGCTTTCTGTGGCAATGAGTTTCACAGATTCACCACCCTCTAGCTGAAGAAATTCCTCGTTATCCCAGTTCTAAAGGGTCATCCTTTCACTCTGAGGCAGTGCCCTTCGGTCCTAGTTTCTCCTACTGAGTAGAACCAATGTACAGGGGTACCTGGAGAAGGTGGAAGGATGGTACTAAGTCATGATGGTCTTTAGGAGAGCTAGTGTCAATAAGATGGACTGAATGGCCTCCTTCCCCACCTTAACACTTCTGAGATAGAGTGGAGTGTTCTCCCAGGGAAATGGTACAGGTGTAGGGTGAGCACATGAGAGACAGCTGCAAGCCCAGAATGGCCTGCTATTGATATAACACTGTAGGCAGCCGTTGGATTCATCTTCCAACCTGTGACACTTTTATTGGCAATCAGCTCTACTCCATACTAACTTGACAAAGCTGTAGTTGATACCATGAGTGGGCAAAGACCCTGATTCCAGATACAGTGGGCAACACGTTTAAAATGGACCACTCCAACTGGGGAGTCAGATCCAGATGAAGTGTGTGGAGAACACAGTGTGACCTTTACCTCATGTTTTACCGAGACTAGATATTTTATTCAGAAATTGCCGGAGAAACTCGGCAGCTCTGGCAGCATCTGTGGAAAAAGAGGGAGACATATTTCAAGTCTTGAGATCGTTCTTCCGAACTGGAGAACTTCAGAGACTGAAGAAAGATTACTGGACTGGAAACATAACGGTGTTTCTCTCTCCACAGATGCTGACAGACTTGCTGAGTTTCTCCAGCACTTTCTGCGTTTGTTTCAGATCTCCAGCGTCCATAGTTCTTTGGTTTATTTTTGGGTTTCATTCAGACTATCGAGGAAGAATGTCCAGGGAAGCGAGGAACTGCAAAAAAAACCCTCGTGAACGATTAAATCAACCTAATGCTAAACATGTTTATAAACCTCAAATCTCTCTCTTCCAGTCCCTTGGTTTCCCAGAAAAATACAGGATCTTGACAGGTGCCATCACCTGATTACCAAATTCGAACCAGATCTGGATCAAGCTCACCCGGTGAGTGGGTTACTGATTTGGAGCCGTGTGGACTGGAGATTCAGATTGACCAACATTAATACAGATCTCACTTGGTGGGGACGTGATAATCATTGTGTCTTTTCGTCTTCCACTTAAAGGGTTACCAGGACCTGGAGTACAGGGAACGCAGGTCACATGTCGCCAGACTCGCGTTTCATTATAAACAGTAAGTCTCCCATTTTCCTGGAGCGGGTGGTGATCTGTAACAGATATTTAGAGAAATTTGTCCAAAATAAAGAAATCTACAGTGCGTTTTATTTTTACTAGATGAGGCTTTATGAGCTGTAAATTCGTTAAAGTGAACACTTCGAACGAATCTTTGATTTCGGATTGCGAACTGATATTTTAAGGTAAAATTTGACGTGTCTTTTTCGGTAGGGGGGAGTCGTTACCGAGGGTGGAATACACAACAGAAGAGAGAGCAACTTGGTAAGAACCTTTACGTTTGTGGTGTGCTGTCGTTCCTACCGGGGCTTTTATGCCACAGGGTCACGGCTGGAGATGAGATTACAACGATAATGTCGCAGAATTAGCAGCATAGACAATCGTCAGTTCGAACAAACCACGGGGTAGTCAATAGATGTGGGCAATAGTTTGACTGGCGCCAGAAAGACACTTGTAAAAAGCTGCTGAATGCTTATTAGACCGGTGCAGATACGATGGGCCGAATGGCCCCTTTTTGCACAGTGACAATTCTGGGATCCTACAAGTCCCAATGGTTTCAGTCATATTGTCCAAGAATCTGCAGTCCTAAGGGTGCTTGGATCTGCCCATAAGGGACAAGACAAGGAAATTTGGAGCCTATTCAATGAGGTCACCTCTGATCTGTACCTCAACTTCATTGACCCACTTTATGCTTTACTTAACGTTCTGGCCATTTGCGATGGCAAAATAAATAAAACACATTGTTAGTGGACAAAAACCCACCATTCTCAATCTTCAAAACGACAATTGATGTCTAGCATTTTGTGGGAGAAAGTTCCAAAGTCAGTGTTCTGTGTAGTTGTGTACATTGTGTCTGGCTTCCAATGATATCATTGGTTTGTTTGAAAAGATCAGTAAAACAGATGTATCAGTTTTAATAAGAGAACTCAGAAACTTACCAGAATGAAAGGAAATGGGAAATACGTCAGCCTTTTCAACGTTACCTATTCCCCAAGTGCAAAATAATTTTGTTTTGATCTTATATAGCAATGTAGAAACATCATTCCAGAATTTGCACAAAAGAAACAGCTCAGACAGGTTCTCAAATCAAACTCAGACAATCTGCTCTCAATTTCAATCAAATAAACTCTGCAAATGATAGGTTTTGTTATTGTTTAAAGTAGTAATGCTGAACCTATAGTTTCCCTGTTAATGCTTTGACCAATCAAAGTTGAAGTGCCTACCAATCTGCAGCTTTTTCTCCTGGAATACAAATTGTTGTGATTGTTTGAAATTTGGCATTCTTGCATTGGTCCTGATGAGTGTGAGACAAGAAAAAAACTTTAGCAACATGTCTCTCTTTCCAGCAATATTCAAAAGTTGAAATTCTGAAATGAATAAATTGTTGAAATTGATAGCAGCCCCATCAATATCTAAAAGGTTATAGATTTTAATAGGAAATGCCTAGGATATTGGCCTCCACCCGATCATAACCTGGACTCTGTTTGGATATTGATGGCACCCTGTACATTTCTCATCCTTTTGTATTATTTCTTGTATTTCTTTAATACATTTCAAGAATTTTTCACTGTTTGTAAAGTGAGACATCCAGTGGCTGTGAAAGATGCTAAATAAACATAAATCTCCTTTTTGTAATATAATTTTGGATTAGAGAGGCTCCATTATTTTGGTCTTTACTTTGAGAGGTTCAGACTACAAGAGTAAAGAGCACCAGCTGCAACGTTTTTTGGTAAGACCAAACCTGGAAAACTATGTGCAGTTTTTGGTCTCCATACCTAAGCAAGTATACTCTTGCCTTAGATCAGGTGTCACAATATATCACTGATTTCTAGAATGTGAAGATTGTCCCATCAAGAGAGACTGAGTAGAATGAGCTTAAGTTCTTCAGGAAGAATTGAGAAGAATGAAAGATGATCTCATTGAAACATTTGATTCTGAGAGTGGATAACTGTATAGGTGTTGAGAAGTTGGCTCCCTCTAGAGGCACTCAATAACTGGAATTAAAGTCTCAGGTAAAGAGGTCAGTCATTTAGGAATGAACTGGGGAGAAATGATGTGCGAGCCAATTTATCACATGAGGGTTCTGAGTGCCTGGAATGTGCTGCCAGAGGAGGTGGTGGAAGCAGACACAATATCAGCATTCAAGAAGCACCTGGACAAATACATGAATGTGAAGGGAATAGAAGGATATGGGTCCTGTAAGTGAAGATAATTTTAGTATGGAAGGGCAAAATGTGTTGGTGCAGGCTTGGAGAGCCAAAGGGCCTGTTACTCTGCTGTTGTGTTCTTTGTTTCTTGTTCTAAATGTCTTCCGTCAGAGAGTAATGGATCAGTAGAATGCTCTACCCAGGTATATATATTCAGTCACTGAATATGTTCAAGGTTGCAGAGCACTAGATTTTTGGACTCTACAGGAATCAATGAGATCAGGCAGAAAAGTGGAGTTGATCGGCTATGATTCTACTGAAGAGTAGGCTGGAGGGATTGAGTGGCCCACTACACTTCCTAATCCTTTTTTTTTATTATCAAGCCTCTGTGGTGTGAAGCTGGAAATCTGTCCATTTAATTGCAATTTATTTACGGCTCCATTTCTCAATGGAAATTTTTATCCACTGATGTAATTGCCACAAGTTCACCCTGTTTTGTTCTTGAGTCCAGACGGAGACATGCTAGTGAATTTCTCACTTCTTGACTAAGAAATGGGACAATGTAATTGCAGACGTGTTACTGGATGAGAAATTCTGAAAACACAAGTTTAAACTCATGTGACAGTTTGAAAATTTGGATTCAGTTTAAAAGCTTGAAACGTAAAGTGAGGAAATGTAACCAGAAACTTTTCATTAATGCCTTTAATGGAAGGAAGCCTACTTTCTTCACTCGATTTGGGCCCATTTGTGATTTCAGTGCCACATCAACATGGTTTACTCTTCAATGCCATCTGTAAGATCCTCACAAGTTACTCAGAGAAATCAAGGATGTGCAATGATTGTTGGCCTTGCCAACCATGCTCACATCCTGAGGATGAATCAAAATACTCATGCTAATGTGTACGCTTGCTATGCCAGGAAGGAGGTCTACACAAAGTTGTCCACATTGTACCCAAGTCATGCCTGCAAGCAATTTCTGGATGCCTTCAATGTCCTGGAGAAACACTGTGGTTACCGGGCTGACAACATCCCTCAGCTGCAGGATGTCTCCAATTTCTTGAAAGGCAAGTATTCTATCCTGTCTGCTGTTGTAGAGGAATAACATTAATTCAACACCCAGACCCAACCTGACTTTATTCTCTCCATTTTCTAGAGAGGACAGGTTTTTGCCTGCGTCCGACTGCAGGTCTCCTGTCACCCAGGGATTTTTTAGCCAGCTTGGCATTCCGAGTCTTTCAATGCACTCAGTACATCCGTCATTCATCATCACCGATGCATTCTCCTGAACCGTAAGTCTAACAGATACATGTGTGTGTTGTCATGTGAGTGTAAGTACAGGTCTGTGTACCTTCATTTATGCATGTGCATTTGTGCCCTGTGCATGTGTAAGTGCATGGTTTTTATAATAATCAATAATGATTTCACAGTCACCATTAGACCAGCTTCTTAAAAGAGTGTGTGTGCGAGACAGAACATTAACTTATGTTACTCCCTTGTCGATTATTTCTTTCAAACATATGTTTTAAAACGTTAAAGGAATGACACTAATGAAAAATGGAAGATTGAGTATGGTAAGAAAGTAAGATAGATACAAGTTGTTGTTAATTTTCTATTATTTTGACTAATTGCATGAGGTGGTGCATACTAATTAGAGTTTCACTTGAGCACATATAAAGTTACACTTACTGACACTGTGATATGTCTGTGTTAGGAGGTATATGCTTGCACGGTTTCACTCTGAATAAATATAAGATTGAATAAAGGTTGACTCCAATACTGTTCTTTACCAAATGGCCCTTCAAATTAAAACAGCGCTTTCTTTGCTATATGCAGATATTCTAATGCAGAAATTAAAACTCTGTCTTACATTAACCAATTTATGATTTGAAATTTATTCATCAGCAAAAGAACAAATTTTAGGTGAATCAGACGAGCCTTGCCCAAATCCAATGTGCGATTCATTACCCAATGCAAAATTGAGGAATATTGAACTGGTAATTTTTAGAAGTGCCTTTTTTAAAAAAAAATTATGGTTTTTTATTATGACCATGAGACCATAAGAAATATGAACAAGGTAGGCCATTCAGACCCTCGAGCTACTCGCTATTCAATAGGATCATGGCTGATTCGACATTCCTCACATCCACTTTCCTGCCCTTTCCCTGTAACCTTTGATTCCCCAACTGAACAAGAATCTATCTATTTCAGCCTTAAATATACACAAGGTGTCTATCCCCGCAGCTCACTGCAAAGAGTTCCAAAGACTCACAACCTTCTGAGAGAAGAAATTCCCCCTCATCTCAATCTTAAATTGGCAACTCTTTGTTCTGAGACAATATCCTCTGGTCCTGGACACTCTCATGAGGAGAAACATCCTCTCAACATTTACCCTGTCAAGCCCCTTAAGAATCTTATACATTCTAATGAGATCACCTCTCATTCTTCTGAACTCCAGTGAGTAGAATCCCAACCTGTTTAACCTTTGCTCATAAGACAATCCCTCCATACCAAGGATTACACTAGTGAACTTTTGCTGAACTGCCTCTAATGAAATAACATCTTTTTCTTAAATAAGGGGAACAAAACTGCTCACAGTATTCCAGATATCATCTGACCAGCACCTTGTACAATTGCACTAAAACTTCCCTACTCTTATACTCTAACTCCCTTGAAATAAGGGTCAACATTCCATTAGCCTTCCTGATTACCTGATGCCCCTGTGTGTAGCTTTCTGTGTTTCATGCACAAGTCTACCCAGCCCTTTTGTGATGCAGCTTTCTGCTGCTTATCTCCATTTAAATAATACGCACTATTTTCTCTGGTTCAGCACCACAAGACTGTGCCTCTAATGAACAGCAGCCTTGATGGGCAAATAGCCAGGGCTGCAACATTCTTTTATGGTACAACAACTAGCTTTGTCATGAAACTTGGTCAGTCGGGAGTGAGTGGTCAGTCAGAACTGAGTGTTCACACATCAGGAACTGTTTATAAAAGAGCTTTAAATTATTAATGTCCTTGTCATCTTTCCTCACAGGGACTGCTGTCATGAGTTATTGGGACACATTCCTATGTTGGCAGACAAACAGTTTGCACAATTCTCACAGGTAAAACTCACCTCTCACTGGTATTTTATACTTTGTTTAAGGTTTTAATGACCTTAATGTCTTACATAAAGTTCACACCCTGTCACTCCTCTCCTAGGGATTTTGGTTTCTGTGTGATCTTTACATTAAATAATTTAGGAGCAGATTCATTAACCGGTTTTCTTTTTTCTTGTGTGGCTAAGAAGGACACAGGAAACAGTTTGGTACTAAAACAACAATTTGCATTTACATAGCACTTTCATTTTAGCAAAACATCGCATGACATTTCACAAAGCGATTAGCAGACAAAAATTAACATCAAATCAAAGTGTACTCGGGGAAGTGACCAAAAGTTTGGTCAAAGAGAAGCTTTAGGTAGCATCATAAAGGAAGAGAGAGAGGTAGAGAGAGAGAAAGAGGTCTAGGGAAGGAGTAGAAATAATTTGCAGTGTTGTGGGGCTGAAGGAGATTGTACAGAGAGGGAGGGGTGAGGTTAGTGAGGCTGTTGAAGGATTTGAAAACAAAGATGAGAAATTTAAAATCACCACATTGGTGAAGCACATGGAGAAAGTGATCTTCGACAGATAACAAGAATGTGTGACTCCATCTCATTTAGATGATGCTCGTGGCTTAATACAAGCATTCTAGCCACTGAACCAGAAACATTTGGTTCAAGCCGCACTCCAACAATTTAATTGCATTATCCAGGCTGGCATTTTCGAATGTCAGGAATGCTGCCCTGTCAGCAATTTTGCTACTGAGAGGTCCTGCACGTGACAATTAGCATTAATTAGGCATTAACCCCTGAGTGTAGAAGTCACTGCCAGGCATGGAGTTTGGTGGGCCACACGGCAGTAAAGAAAATTACAGGGGCAGTTGCCTGTCAGGGATTGTGTTTCAATTGAGATGTTGAACTGAGGCCCTGTCTGCTCTCTCAGTCAGATCTCAAAGATGCTAAAATGCTGTTCAAGAAAAGGTAAGGGAGCTCTCTTTGCCTCCATGTCAACAGTTAAACCTTAGCCAAGTCACTGAAGCAAACAATATTGTCATTTATCTCATTGCAGCTTGCAAGAGTTCACAATGTGGAAGCCAACTGATGCCTTTATTACAACACTTCAAAAGTATTGCGAAGGCTTTGACCTAACTAAGGATGTAAATGTTGCTATATAAATGCAAGTTTAGGTGTTTACATGCATCTCCCCTGACAATATATTAACTCTATTTCTAAAAAGTTAATTCATGGGGTGAGTGTGCCAGTGGCTAGACCAGCATTTTATTACCCATCCCTAATTGACCAGACATTAGTTCAAAGTCAACCATATTGCTGTGAGTCTGGAGTCAAGTGTAAGTCAGAGTGGGTAAGGATGGCAGATTTCCTTCCCTAAAGCACATTAAGAGAACCAAATTTTATTCCCCAAAATATCAACAGTGGTTTCATGGTCATCATTAGACTCTTAAGTCCAGATTTTTATTGGATTCAGATTCCACTATGGAACTCTAAACTGAGTCTCCGGGTTTATATAAAATAAAGAACCGCAGATGCTGGAAATCTGAACCAAAACCAGAAATTGCTAGAGAAACACAGTACATCTGGCAGCATCTGTGGAGAGAGTCTGGTGACCTTTCCTTAGCACCTGTTCAGCAATGTTACACAGTATGTGTTAACTGCATTGCACTTCATTATAGATGATTAGGAATGGAACTGTAAGACCTAACAATTCTTCAACTAGCAGAGATGATCAGTAAGACAGTACTGGCTTCACGCCCTGAGGGTTGAAGCAAAGTGTATTCTCTATATTCTCTAACGTAAGTGGTCTCACTTTGTTCCACTCCCAGAGAAAAAAACAGAATCTTCCAAATGGCTAACAGGGAGCAGGAGTACATTAGAACAGGATGTCTATTTATTTCTGTGACTCCTTCTGATCTGAACCAAGGTCCCACTGGCAAAGCAACATAAATACACGTGGATGCATTCCCATAGAATTCCTGCGTCTGTTGAGAAGTTGGGATAAGGAGGGTCAGGGATCAATCACAGCAGCTTTCTGAATCCAATCATGATGTAAACTACCTCCAGTGAAATGGAACACAAGCATTCTTTTTCTCATTCTAGCTGAAGGTCAACTGCATTCCCTTCCAGTCATTACAGTTTAAATACCCAAGGTATATGTGATCTTTGATTTGGCAACATTTGTAGAATGTGTTTTTGATGGAAATTCTCCCATTGTTCGCAATAAATGCTTACTGGATATGAGTATCAACATAATTTATTATCCATCCAGGTTGACTTGTGATGGTGTTGATGGGCCTTCTAGTGCTTTTCATACAACTGAGTGAGTTGTAAGGCCACTTCAAGTGATAATGGTGTGTTGGTAATGTCACTGGGCTAGCAATCATCAGGCCTGGTAATGCTGTGGGTTTAAATCCCACCATGATAGCTGCTAAAATGTGAAATAGATCGTAGAATCCCTACAGCATGGAAACAGGCCCTTCGGCCCAACAAGTCCACACCGACCCTCAGAGCATCCCACCCAGACCCATCCCCCTATAAGCCACCTAACCTACACATTCCTGAACACTATGGGCAATTTAGCATTACCAATCCACCTAGCCTGCACATCTTTGGACTGTGGGTGGAAACCAGAGCGCCCAAAGGAAACCCATGCAGACATGGGGAAAATGTGCAAACTCCACACAGACAGTTGCCCAAGGGTGGAATCAAACCCGGGTTCCTGGCGCTGTGAGACAGCAGTGCTAACCACTGAGCGATCGTGCTGCTAATAAATAAAAGTTGATCTTAGTAATGGTGACTATGACAAATATTATTGATCATCATTTAAAAAAAAAACTTTTTCATGAATGTCCTTTAGAGAAGGAAATCTGCAGCCCTTGCTTGGTCTGACCTATGTGTGGCTCCAGATCCATCACAATGTGGTTGACTCTTACTCATCTTTTGCCATTCAGTGCAAGAGTGATTGGAGCTGGATAATAAATACAGGCCCTATAAGTGATGCCTATATCCCAATAATGAACTTCAGATTGCAGCCAAGAATCAATAACAATTATTGTGGCACTAGAGTCAATTATTGGCTTGGACTGAACAAGGACATTGAAATTGTTTCCTTAAACAAAATTTGTGAACCGGATATGTTTTTCTTACAACAATCCAGTAGCTTCATGGTCACCTTTACTGGGACAGGATGTTTCTAAAACTGAATTCAAAACAGGATTTGAACTTGTGTTCACAAGATGATAATTCCAGATCTCTGAATTAGAAATTAGGTAACATGATCCATACATTGCTGTTCCCCATTAATATGATCACCTTTACTGAGACAGGATGTTTTTAAAAATGAATTCAAAATAGGATTTGAACTTGTGTTCACAAGATGATTATTCCAGGTCTCTGAATTAGAAATTAGGTAACATGATCCATACATTGCTGTTCCGCATTAATATGGCCTCATGTATTCAGGTCTAGTCCTAGTGGGTGGGAAGCAGTGGAGATATGTTGCCAAACTACTTTTGCCCAATTATCCTCATCTTCTCCCAGATCTAACCATAATCAGAGTGAATAGGAGAGGAAGATAAACTGTACAACTTCAGTGCTTTGAACAAAATGCACAGCAGGAAGTTTAAGTGCACCAGAGCTTTAGAATAATCCAATGTTAATCTGAACTTCTGCTTTTTCATGCATATTTAGGAACTTGGCCTTGCTTCATTAGGAGCTTCGGATGAGGATATTGAAAAACTATCAACAGTGAGTAATTAAGAAACAGAATTGATCATGTAGAATGAAGGTAAAGGTGAAGTTGTCATAGTCCCACCAGATCATAGGGCTGCTCTCTCATTAGTGAGAGAGAGAGAGATAACTGGTGGTGGTTTAACCTGAGGGTTATCACATCTCAGGAGAGGGGCAGGATTAAGAACAAGAATTGTTCATGGTAACCTCAGCCAGTGTGAGATTGAACCCAATCTGTACCACAACCAATCCTGTTTTCACACTAACTCTTCTGTTAAAATCAAGGTGACTAACTAAGCAAAACAAGTCCCAATTTGCATCTATTGGGGAATGAATATCACTAATGTATAGTTTGTAATGTTTAGTAATGTATAATATATTTTTGTAATGTCTAGTTTCCGAATTTGTTTCAATATTGCTGTTGACCTTACGCTAAAGAGTTGGAACTATGTATCTAAAATAACTTCTTCTTTAGAATTTAGACTACAATCTGCTTTACAATTAATATTATCAGTACAGTTATGACATTGTTTTTGGAACAATAATAGTGTTGTTGCAATAGCTATTGAAGTGTCTGTTCTAAATTGAGGAGCTTATTAAAACTTCCAAACTGTATTTTACTAAAAATTGGCTAAGTGTCACTTCAGGGAGCTTTGTGGAGGATTTCTCTCTGTGAGCCTTAGTGACTTTTCTCACACAATTTTACACAGCTCACCTCACTATGCACACACCACCCCTCTCTGGTGCCGCACTCACACTATCTGGCACGCACCAGCAGCTGAAATGCTCTTCACCACAAGGACCTTCTGGGATTGCTCAGATGTGCACCATGTTTAAGAGCCAGCTATCCACAAGGTCAAATACAGCTACAACATCAACTTTCATTGAACAGTAGAAAACATAAAACAAAACAAAACAAAAACTATATTTGCCGTCCTTTGTGCTTTTCTAAGACCTTTACATCCCTCCTGACATGTGATGCACTGGATGGTGTATAAACTTTCAGCTTGGTCCTAACCAGTGACATTTTTTTATTAAAAGGTCATTTATTGACTGTGAGTGTTTCTGGGAAACTGAACATTTAATACCTATTCCACAATCTCTAAAATTCTAGATTCGTCTGTTTGCTTTGAACTTAGTAAAATACCAATAAAGGTTCAAATAGTTTATTTTGGGGGAGTTCTATATTTCAGGAAAAATATAAAGATTGCTACTGTCAGCATTACTGTTGAGCACTATTAAAACTACTGTTACTGCATGATATAGTTGAATGTCTAGACAAACAGGATTTACCAAATCCCTTTTCTGGACACAATTGTACTTGTTACAAACAGGGAGCTAGAATTTATCACTTACCCTTTGAAATATTACTTGTAACCACCTATAATTTGGTATAATTTCTAAAGGACCATAGAGTCATACAGCATGGAGACAGATCCTTCAGTTCAACCAGTCCATGCCAAACATAATCCCAAACTAAAATAGTCCCACCTGCCGTCTCCTGGCCTGTATCCCTCCAAACCTTTCCTATTTGTGTATCTATCCAAATGTCTTTTAAATGTTATAATTGTACCCACATCCACCACTTGCTCAGGAAGTTCATTCCACACACGAACCACCCTCTCTGTAAAAAACTTGCCCTCATGTCTTTTTTTAAATTTCTCTCCTCTCACCTTAAAAATGTGCCCCCTAGTCTTTAAATCCCCCATCTTATAGAAAAGACAACTACTATTTACCCTATCTATACCCCTCAATGGAATGGAGTTAAGGTACAGATCAGCTATGATGTAATTGAATAATAGAATCAGTCTGAGAGGACCTAACTATGTGCCTTGAATAATTTGCTGTTTGCATCTATAGCTTTACTGGTTTACGATAGAATTCGGGCTGTGCAAACAGAACGGAGTTCTGAAAGCTTATGGAGCTGGTCTACTTTCCTCATATGGAGAACTTATGGTAAGAACTCAACAGTGCACAAAAGCACAAACAGTAGTAAGTTTTTTCTGCTTTGGGTGCAGAATTACAGGAAGTTCTTCACAAATGCATCTGCAATTTCACTATTCATTCATCCATTCATTCACTTGTGCTCTGCCTGAAGGTAGGTCCTTCACTCATTGTCTGCTGATGCTTCATCTTCAGCCTTTTTCTTGGCAGATTTTGTCGGTTATAGTTTACTGTTGCCTTCCATTCTAAGTGGCAGGTGAGGAGGTAGGTACCAAGTCTACCTCAGCTGGAACAAGAATCTAATCCATAATGTGGCTTTATTCTGAACTACATGTTAGCTGTCTGGCCAACTGAGCAAACTGGCCCCAGGATTTCTTTATAACAAACGAAAAAAAGTTGCCTTTTTAAGATGTCTTGTTCAAAGTCATCAGACAAAGGATAGACAGTGGCATTATGGTCATATCACTGGATCAGTAATCCAAGTAACCTGTGGCTAGAGACCTTTCCTTTACATGTTCAATGCTTGACTTGGCTTCATTGCTCATCTAAGGCATGATGCTGATTGATTACACTACAGTTTTTCTTGTTGATACAGAAATGAATTTTGATGAAAGTCACTTATCAGTAAGTTAAATGTAGGGTTAGCCATGTTTTTAAACATAAAAATGTAAGATGTGAACAATTTAGAAATAAGATCAGATATTTTAGTTGCATTTCAGATTGTCTTAAAAATGAATATAAACCAAACAATTACAGTACATAATTGAATCAGAGATAGTAGGAACTGCAGATGCTGGAGAATCTGAGACAACAAGGTGCAGGGCTGGATGAACACAGCAGGCCAAGCAGCATCATAGGAGCAGAGAGGCTGACGTTTCGGGCCTAGACCCTTCATCAGAAAAGGGGGA
>NC_063349.1:56047514-56059306 GCF_021869965.1 Rhincodon typus
GATGCTGCTTGGCCTGCTGTGTTCATCTAGCTCTACACCTTGTTATCTCAGATTCTCCAGCATCTGCAGTTCCTACTATCCCTGGTTCAATGACATTGGACTCTGTCAGTACCACAGGTCGTGGCTAGAGGGAGACAGAGGGCTGTGACTCTGACCGTCCGACCATTCGCCCAACCTCCCCACCACCACCCAGGCTGCTGCTGGGAGCGTTTGCTGAGCTGTTACAGGCTTGGTCAGATATTAAAGACCAGGTTAAAGTTATAGTTATAAATTGGAGAAAGGCCAATTTTGACAGTATTAGGCAAGAACTTTCAAAAGTTCTTGGGGGGGGGGGTGTCAGATGTTCGCAGGTAAAGTGACAGCTGGAAAATGGAAAACATTCAAAGATGAGATGAGAGTCCCAGAGACATTGTTACCTTTAGCGTGAAGGGCAAGGCTGGTAGATGCAGGGAATGCTGGATGACTAGAGAAATTGAGGCTCTGATCAAGAAAAAAATGGAGGCATATGTCAGGTATACCCTCTAGAAGGGTATAAAACCAGTAGGAGTATACTTAAGGGGGAAATCAGGAGGGCAAAAAGTGGACATGAGATAGCCTTGGCAAATAGGGTTAAGGAAAATCCAAATAGGTTTTACAATTTTTTTTCTTTATTCATTCACGGAACAAGGGTGTCGCTGGCTAGGCAGCATTTATTGCCCATCTCAGAGGGCAGTTAAGAGTCAACCACATTGCTGTGGGTCTGGAGTCACATGTAGGCCAGACCAGGTAAGGATGGCAGTTTCCTTCCCTAAAGGGCATTAGTGAACCAGTTGGCTTTTTCCAACAATTGACAAAGGATTCACAGTCATCACTAGATTCTTAATTCCAGATATTTTATTGAATTCAAATTCCACCGTCTGCCATGGCAGGATTCAAAATGAATCCCCAGAATGTTATCTGGGTCTCTGGATTAACAGTCCAGTGATAATACCACTAGGCCATCTCCTCTCATATTTTACAAATACGTTAAGGACAAAAGAGTAACTAGGGAGAGAATAGGACCCCATAAAGATCAACAAGGCCACCTATGTGTGGAACCAGAGGAGATGGGTGACAGACTAAATAATTATTTGGCATCAGTGTTTATTGTGGAGAATGGTATGGAAGATAGAGAACGTGGGGAAATAAATAGTGATAACTTGAAAAGTGTCCATATTACAGAGGAGGAGGTGCTGGATGTCTTAAAACACATAAAGATGGATAAATCCCCAGGGACCTGATCAGGTGTAGCTCAGACCTCTGTGGGAAGTGAGGGAAGTGATTTCTGGGCCTCTTGTTGAGCTATCTATCATCAATTTGAATCCTGCCATGGCAGTAGTAAGGGCGTGGAATGCCCTGCCTGCAAAAATAGTAGACTCGCCCACTTTAAGGGCATTTAAATGGTCATGGGATAAACATATGGATGATAATGGAATAGTTTAGGTTAGATGGGCTTCAGATTGGTTTCACAGGTCGGCGCAACATCGAGGGCCGAAGGGCCTGTACTGTGCTGTAATGTCCTATGTTCTATGTTCTAATAGCCACAGGTGAGGTGCTGAAGACTGGAGGTTGGCTACTGAGGTGCCACTATTTTAAAAAGGTGGTAAGGAAATGCCAGGGAACTATAGACTGGTGAGTCTGACATTGGAGGTGGGCCAGTTGTTGGAGGGAATCCTGAGGGACAGGATTTACATGTATTTGGAAAGGCAAGGACTGATTAAGGATATTCAACATGGCTTTGTGCGTGGGAAATCGTGTCTCACTAACTTGATTGAGTTTTTGAAAAAGTGATGCAGAAAATTAATGAAGGAAGAGCAGTGGGCCTTGTCTATATGGACTTCAGCAAGGCATTCGACAAGATTCTGCATGGTAGACAGGTTAGTAGGGTTAGATCACATAGACAACATGGAGAGCGAGCCATTTGGATACAAAATTAGTTTGAAGGAGAGAGAGGGTGTTGGTGGAGGGTTGCTTTTCAGACTGGAGGCCTGTGACCGGCGGTGTGCCACAAGGATCGGTGCTGGGTCCACTGCTTTTTGTCATTTATATAAATGATTTAGATATGAAGATAGGAGGTGTGGTTAGTAAGTTTGCAGATATCAGCAAAATTGGTGGTGTAGTGGACAGCGAAGAAGGTTGCCTTGTAGTACTATGGAATTTTGATCAGATGGGCCAATTGGCCAAAGAATGGCAGATGGAGTTTATTTTAGATAAATGGGAGGTGCTGCATTTTGATAGGACAAATCAGAGCAGGACTTATACACTTAATGGTAAGATCAAAGACACCTTGGAGTTCAGGTTCATAGTTCCTTGAAAGTGGAGTCCCAAGTAGACAGAGTGGTGAAGAAGGCATTTGGTACGGTTCCTTTATGGGTCAGGATATGGAGGTGCTGGTGTTGGACTGGGGTGGACAAAGTCAGAAATCACATGACACCAGGTTATAGTCCAACAGGTTTATTTGAAAACACAAGCTTTCGGAGCCTCACTCCTTCTTCAGGTCTTAGTGAGAGATGTAGTACCAGACACAGAATTGAGAAGTAAAAGATCAAAGGGTCACACCACTGATGAGGATGTACTAAATGAACCTAAGATGCTGTTAAATCTTTAATCAATTAGAAGGTTTAAATTGATTAATATGTAAATGTAAATCCCCAAATTATAAAACACCACATTGTATGCTTTTTGAACAAAATAGAATGTCTCTGCAAATACAAATTCATCCCATGGATTGTGTGTGTGTGTGTGTGTGGAGGGGTGAGAGTTGGTGGGGAGACAGAGAGAAAGAGTGTGTGCGGGAGAGAGAGTGTGTGTTTGTGTGTGTGTGTGTGTGTGTGGAGGGGTGAGGGTTGGTGGGGAGACAGAGAGAGGAAGAGTGTGTGCGGGAGAGAGAGTGTGTGTTTGTGTGTTTGTGTGTGTGTGGAGGGGTAGGGGTTGGTGGGGAGACAGAGAGAGAAAGAGTGTGTGTGGGAGAGAGAGTGTGTGTTTGTGTGTGTGTGTGTGGGGAGGGGTGGGGGTTGGTGGGGAGACAGAGAGAGAAAGAGTGTGTGTGGGAGAGAGAGTGTGTGTTTGTGTGTGTGTGTGTGTGGGGAGGGGTGGGGGTTGGTGGGGAAACAGAGAGAGAAAAAGTGTGTTTGTGTGTGTGTGCTTGGGAGACAGTTTGCACGTTTTCCCCGTGTCTGTGCGGGTTTCCTCCTGTTTCTTCCAACAGTCAAAAGATGTGCAGGCTGGGTGAATTAGCCATGGGAAATGCAAGGCTATAGGGAAGGGAGTGGATCAGGGAGGGATGTTTGTTGGACTTGATGGGCCAAATGGTCTGCATCCGCACTGTAAGGATTCTATTCTATGGAACTGACTCAAAGTAAGGGAGCAGGTTTTTCAAAGACATCAGATGTTTGTACGGTATCTAAAGCTGCAGACCTGTGCTAACATTATTGCCGGTGTACTGCTAGATCAGTTGGACAAAGTCAAAACAGCATCATTCACTATTTCATGAGGTAATTTAGCAATCTTTAACCGATTGACATGGAACAAGAGAATCAAGGAGACACGGTGACACAATCTAATTGAAACACTGTCAATATTTGAGTGGCTTGTCAGTAATCATTCAACTCAGCAGGCCATGACTGCTTAGCAACTGGCAAAATGATGGATGATTACCAATAGTGGAGAACAGCATAGCCATTAAACAAGTACTGAACAACTAGAAACAAGCTAGGAAACAGGCAACAGAGCTTTGAATGAGCTCAGGTTTGTGAAGGGTGTAAGGTGTGACATTAGTAAGTGTTCAGCAGAAGGGGGTCGAGTTCATGAATTGTGCACAAGGTTACCATAAATAAGAATGAAGCAAATTAAAGTTGACCATGGCCATATCTCTATTCTTTAATGCCCCCCCCCCAACCTTCTCAGATCTGCCCAGTCAGGCAGATGATATGGAGGTGCTGGTGTTGGACTGGGCTGGACAAAGTCGGGAGTCACACAACACCAGGTTATAGTCCCAACAGGTTTATTTGAAAACACAAGCTTTCGGAGAACTGCTCTTGTCAGACCTGAGGATGGAGCAGTGCCCCGAAAGCTTGTGATTTTGAGGAGTGCTCCAAAAGCTTGTGATTTCAATAAACTTGTTGGACTATAAACTGGTGTTGTGTGATTTCTGACTCAATCAGGCAGAAGCAGACATGAAATCTAATCTATGGCTGCCACCTTGTGGTCAAAGCAAGAACAATTAAGAATGCCCGCACCAAAATCCATCAATGGAGAAATCAATACTAAAAAAGTTTTAAAAAGTAAAACATCCCTACAGCACCTCCAGAACTTCAGAACAACTGAAGCACTTTTTGAATTGTTGTTATAGAGTATAATATGGCAGCAATGCAGAACACTGCTAGCTCCCACAATCAGAAACTGGTAATCTACCTTAAATGATGTTGGATAAATATTTGCCAAGAATATTGAGAGAACACACCTTTTCTTTTGGAAATACTGCCATGGGATCTTTTACAATTACTTGATAGTTCACATGGTGCAAAGACATCCCAGTGTTCAAGTCTATGAGTCACAAGAAGTTAATTTGCAGATACAGCATGGAATTAAGATGACAAATAAATGGCCTTATTACCATAAAACATAGGAGCAGAAATAGGCCGTTCAGCCCATCTAGTTGTATCTGCATTCAATGATATCATGGCTGATCTGATAACCTCAACTCGACTTTCCTGTCATTTCCCATAACTTTTGGTCCCTTACAGATTAACAACCTGTCTACTTAATCTAATACAAGAGGAACTGACACAAAAGTAAGGACGTCATGCTTCAGTCACAAGGGCATTGGTGAGACCACATATTTAATACTGTGTGCAGTTTTGGTCTCCTAATATAAAGCAGGATGTAAATGCACTAGAGGCGTTCACAGTGAGTTTACTAGAATGATACTTGGAATGAGTGTGTTGTTTGATGAGGAAAGGTTGGACAGACTGGGCTTGTTTCTGCTGTTGGTTAGAGAGTGAGGGATAAGTTGATTGAAGTGTATTAGGTCTTGAGTGTGGGAAAGTTGTTTCATTTGCAGACCAGTCTAGAACTAGGTAACGTGGGTCAGCCTTCTAAGATGGAGATGAAAGGAATTTATTTATTTCAGAAGGTTGTGCAGCTTTGAAACTTTCTGCCCCAGAAGGTAGTGGAGACAGGTCATTGAGTATTTTAAGGCAGAGGTCTATTGATTCTTGTTAGGCAGGGAAAGGAAAGGTTATCAGGGGAAGATAGGAATGTGTAAGTTCGAAAAAAACTGATCATTCAGGATCTTATTGAATGTTGCAGCAGGCTTGAGGGGCTGAATGATCTATTTCTGCTCCTATTTCATATGTTTATATGTTTATATGAATCATAGAAATTTATGGCATTGATGATGACCATTTGGTTTCTGACAGTCAAAAAGCAGCATCAAATCCTAGCTTTTGGTCCGCAGGCCTGTAAGTTAGAGCTCTTCAAATCTACAACCACATAGTTCTTAAAAGGAATAAAGGTTATGTGTCTAATGTCATTGTGAGCTATGAGCACGCCCAGTATATACATCCTCTGTGTGAAAAAAAACTGTCTCCTCAATTCCTTCTGATCCTTTAGCCAATTGTTTTAAGTATATTCTGATTTGATTGGATTTATTGTTGTTACATGTACCTAAGTACAGTGAAAAATTTTGTTTTGTGAGCAGGTACTGGGAGATCATAGCAAACAAGGACGGAGAGATCATAGGGTGCTTAGACAAAGCGAGGCAAACAAGGTTAAGGCTTTACAGCAAAGCAAGATCAACATTAGCAAGATCCACATTATTTGAAGTTAGAGAGGTCCATTCAGAAGTCTAACAACAGCGAGGAAGAAGCTGTTCTTGAACTGACAGGTTCAACAGTTAGAGTCTATATTTGAATTCCAAGTCACCCTCCAAGCCACATACCATCACAGCTGAGACATATAGCCATATCGTCACAAGCTCAAAATTCTGGAACTCGTACCCTAATAGCATTGTGAGGTCTACAATGGATTGTAGAGGGTCAAGAAAGATGCTCACCAACACCTTCTTCAGGGCAACTAGGGATGGGCAATACATTTATCACAATATGTTAATTACATTCATCTGACAAAATAAAGTTGAAGCAACAGGTTATTGTTGTTGATGATGATATTTATTACAATTGTGATATTCAATGAAGATTTTCCAATGGTGAAATAATCACTGAAACAAACTTGAAATAGGAAAGGAATCAATTGCAGGTCAGTCAGCAATAGCAGAGAAATAAAAATAGTTATTCTTTTTCAGGACACAATCGCCCTCCAGTTCTGATGAAAGGTCCTCAAGCTGAAATGTTAACTGTTTCTCTCCACTGTCACTGGGGTAGCACAAAGGTGATCAGCTCCAACATTCTCAAATTCATCACAAATGGTTAAAGATTTAAAAATAAGTGCGCAAAATTTTTGCACCAGGTTGAAAGAAAGCATGGGATAACAAGGTGTAGAGCTGGATGAACATAGCAGGCCAGGCAGCATCAGAAGAGCAGGGAAGCTGACATTTCGGGTCGGGACCCTAAGAACGGTCCATTTCTGGAGAAGGGTCCAGACCCGAAATGTCAGCCTTCCTGCTCCTCTGATGCTGCTTGCCTGCTGTGTTCATCCAGCTGAACACCTTGTTATCTCAGATTCTCCAGCATCAGCAGTTCCTACTATCTCTGAAAGAAAGCATGGACCAGGTTTCTGCTCTTACAAGTAATTAGACTCTAGCTGCAAGTAAACAGTTATAAACCATCAGAATATAACACTACATTTAAAACTCCAATCTCCTTATAAACTCCCCCTTAAACACACACACACACAGACACACACACACACGCAAACACACACGTGTTATGGACCAGAGTAAACCACCTCAAAATATTTTAAGAAGCTAGCGCAGATCCTTTGTGCTGTGTTCCAGACGCAATTTGATTAGTCAAACTACTCAATGTTAAGCAAAGCACAATTTATTTAAACACTCTAGTTAAAATACAAGAAAAGAAAGAATAACTTGGAATAACCACTCAATTGCAAAACTTAGCAGAATAATAGATACAGTAACTATTACTAATTAACTGTTCCAGGATAGTAACAACCCATAAACACACTCCTTTGGCAAAAAGGCAAATTTAGAAAAACAGATTTTGTCTTACATGCAATCTAGCAACAAAGGAAGAGAGCCTCCAGCTTTTAGCTGTAATCGAGAGAGGGAAAAATAGCTTCCAATCCTTCAAGCACAACAACAACTGCTGAATCTCAAAGTTAAAAAAATACTAAAAACTCGAAACCCTGGTCTGTGAGAACTGGCCACACCCAGCCGCAATACTTCTATTGTTCCAACTTCTTAAAAATATCCCAAGGCCTCACAAGCTCTTTACCCTAGTGGCCCTGTTAGATTGGTTAGCACCTCTCCCTTAAAACCTCTCTTAAAAAATACCCATGACAAAATGCATCTCTTAAAGCCACAGCATTGTCACAATAGACACATACAGACAGAGAAACAAAACATGGATGGAAAGGAAAAACCGATTAGACAGTTCAGTAATCTTTGTCCACAAATACTGTTGAGTTGGTTCTTGCTGATCTGAAAGTTTCTTCCTGGCTTCCCTTTTCCAAATGCTTCCACTAATTTGCAAAAGGCACAGGGTGCTAGTTCACTTGTAAAGTGTTTCTGATTTATCCTTTAAATGTCACAGCTTACAGCAACTGCTGAAGAAATGCTTAACTAGCTCTTTTCAGGGTTAAAGTGAGTTTGACTGCAGAGAACAGTCAGCTCCTGTGCTGGTGGAGGTCAAAATGCTTCACTATATCTTGTTCCTAGCCCCAGATTTTTCAGTTACTGGACAACAAATCACATAGATATTGGCAAGCAAAAGGCCTTTGTCATCAGTAACTAGTTACTAGTCAATAGAAGAATCAGCTTCTTGTTGAAAACCAGAGCTGCATCTGTACACAGATCTCCTCGGGTTCAGTTTATCAGCAGCAACTTCACTAACTGTTTGTTCAGTTGGCTGTACAGTTCCCAAGTCTGAGATAACAAGGTGTAGAGCTGGATGAACACAGCAGGCCAGGCAGCATCAGAGGAGCAGGAAGGCTGACATTTCAGGCCGAGACCCTTCTTCAGAAATGGGGGAGGGGAAGGGGGTTCTGAAATAAATAGGGAGAGAGGCGGAGGCGGATAGAAGATGGATAAAGGAGAAGATAGGTGGAGAGGAGACAGACAGGTCAAAGAGGCGGGGATGGAGCCAGTAAAGGTGAGTGCAGGTGGGGAGTTAGGGAGGAGATAGGTCAGTCCAGGGAGGACGGACAGGTCAAGGGGGCGGGATGAGGTTAGTAGGTAGGAGATGGGGGTGGGGCTTGAGGTGGGAGGAGGGGATAGGTGGGAGGAAGGACAGGTTAGGGAGGCGGGGACAAGCTGGGCTGGTTTTGGGATGCGGTAGGAGGAGAGGAGATTTTGAAGCTTGTGAAGTCCACAAACCTCTGCCGGAGGCTTGGGTATCGCTTTGCAGAACACCTACGCTCGGTTCGCACTAAACAACTGCACCTCCCAGTCGCGAACCATTTCAACTCTCCCACCCATTCCACAGACGACATGTCCATCCTGGGCCTCCTGCAGTGCCACAACGATGCTACCCGAAGGTTGCAGGAACAGCACCTCATATTCCGCTTAGGAACCATGCAGCCCAATGGTATCAATGTGGACTTCACAAGCTTCAAAATCTCCCCTCCCCCTACCCCATCCCAAAACCAGTCCAGCTCGTCCCTGCCTCCCTAACCTGTTCTTCCTCCCACCTATCCCCTCCTCCCACCTCAAGCCCCACCCCCATCTCCTACCTACTAACCTCATCCCGCCCCCTTGACCTGTCCGTCCTTCCTGGACTGACCTATCTCCTCCCTACCTCCCCACCTACACTCATCTTTACTGGCTCCATCCCCGTCTCTTTGACCTGTCTGTCTCCTCTCCACCTATCTTCTCCTCTATCCATCTTCTATCCGCCTCCGCCTCTCTCCCTATTTATTTCAGAACCCCCTTCCCCTCCCCCATTTCTGAAGAAGGGTCTAGGCCCGAAACGTCAGCCTTCCTGCTCCTCTGATGCTGCTTGGCCTGCTGTGTTCATCCAGCTCTATACCTTGTTATCTCAGATTCTCCAGCATCTGTAGTTCCTACTATCTCAGTTCCCAAGTCTGTCAGGTTATTTGTTTTCAAACCCTGCAGCCATCTATTCAAACATTCTTGTTTTTAAACAGTTCCTTCTCATTCCAGCCCACAGTTTTACAAGAGACAGTGTTTACAGGGATGCTGCCAGACGTGGCGAGTTTCCCCATCATTTGTTATTTGAGTTTTAGATTTCCAGCATCCACAGTGTTTTACTCTCACTCTTTCCTTACTGTTTGCTCATCTATTGACTGTGATTTCTAATTCTTAACCAAAGATTCAGGATGTACAGACACAAACACTGCTGGAAGTCACCATAGTCCCAGAGGATGACAGGCTGTTGTCTCATTAGAGAAAGGTGACTGGTGCTGAGTTTCATTGAGGGTTACGACATCTCAGGTGAGGGGTGAGGTTGAGACCGCAGGACCTTCATGTTGACCTTAGTTGCTACTGGTATTGAACCAATGCTGTTTTGTAATACTATGTATTGCAAACCAGCCATCCAGCCAATTGAGCTAACCAACCCCCTATAAACACTAGCACACACACACACACACACAATTACAGCAATTTTACAGTCATGTTGTACATCGTAGTTCAGCTTTTTAGGGTCTAGTTTCAGGATTCTTACTGAGCTTGACTGGGGTTGTGTAATTCCCAGGTTTCTCCAGATCAGCTACTAACTCTCCAGGTTTTCTGTGGGACATTTTTCAAGGTCACAGATCTGTGGAAAACCTTCTGTTGAAGTTTGTACAGGGAAACCTTGTTTAAGAAAGTTTATCCAGAGCAAAACAAAGATTTTTCAGCTCATCGCAGATCTGGGTAAGAGCTTTCTTGATCTTGTGTGGTTTGTCCAACAACTCGACACTGCAGGTCAGTGGGTCGTAACGGAGTGAAAAAGGCCGCCTGATTTTACATGCAAAAATCCTGTTCAGAAGGAAAGAGGAAAATGATCATTGTGACCTAAAATGATGTAGTGCACTGGGTAGTGTCCCTGCCTCTGAGCTAGAAGTTCCAGATTCAAGTCCCACACCAGGACTTGATGGCCAAGGAACATAGAAAATCAGGTGGAGTATCAACTTATAATTCCTTCTAAAACACCCCAGTGGTAGGTGGTAAGGGAGTGATTAAGATCAAAAGATAAAGGAACAGAATCAGGCCATTCAGCCCGTTGAATCAGCTCTGCCATTCAGTGAGATCATGGCTGATCTGATAACCCTCAACTCCGCTTTCCTGCCTTTTTTCCATAACCTTTGATTCCCCTTACTGATTAAAAATCTATCTATCTCAGCCTTGAATATACTTAATGACCCAGCCTTAACAGTCCTCTGTGGTAAAGAATTCCACACTCTGAGAGAAGACATTCCTCCTCATCTCTGTCTTAAATGTGTGACTTCTTATTTTGAGATGATGCCCTCTCTTACAATGGGAAACAACCTCTCCACATTTACCCTGTCAAGTCCTCTAAGAGTCTTGTATGTCTCAATAAGGTCACCTCTCATTCTACTAAACTCCAATAAGTTCAAACACAGCCTACTCATAAGGCAGTTTCTCCATACCTGGGATCAGCCTAGTGAACCTTTTCGGAACAGTCTCCAATGCCAGTATATCTTTCCTTAGATAAAGGGCCCAAAACTGTTCATAGTTCACAACTGTTCCAGCGGTGGTCTGACGAGTGCCTTCTGCGTTTTTTTTATAGTGCCCTACTTTCACATTTCTCTCCTATTAAAATAAAGGCCAGCATTATATTTGCCACTGAACTTGGAAGTTAGCTTTTTGTGATTGATGCACAAGGGTTCTAAAATCTCTCTGTTCTGTAGCCTTCTACAGTTTCTCCTATTAAATAATATTCAGTTCCTCCATTCTTCCTGCCAGTAAGGTCCTTAAACTCACATTTTTCCACATTATATTTCATTGCCCAGTTTCTGCCAACTCACGTAGCTCATCCATATCCCTCTGAAGAGTTTAAACATCATCCGCATTACTTGCTTTGCCACCTATTTATGTATCATCCACAAACGTGATTGTAGTACATTCAATTTCCACATCTAAGTCAATAAATAACTATGGCCCCACCACTGATTTCTGTGGCATTCCACAGGATGCTATTCTGAAAATACCCTACTTAGTCCTATTCTGTATCTTTGTTCGTTTTCCAATCCTCTATCCATCCTAATATACTACCTCTGATACTATGGGCTCTGATCTTATTCAGTAACATAATGTGTGGCACCTTATCAATTAAAAATCCAAATATATTACACCTACTGCTTCCCCTTTATCTATCCTGCTTGTTACCTCCTCAGAGAACTCAAGTAAATCTGTCAGGCATAAATTCCTCTTCATGACGCTATGCTGACTCTGCTTATCATATTGTACATTTCTAAATGCTCTGCTTTTATAGCCTTTATAACAAACTTTAACATTATTCCAATAATAAACATTAAACTAACTGGAACAAAAGCAAAGTTGCTGGAAAAGCTCAGCAGGCCTGGCAGCATCTGTGAAGGAGAAAACCGAATTAACGTTTCGGGTCCGGTGACCCTTCCTGAGGAAGGTTCTGAGGAAGGGTCACCGGACCCGA
>NC_063349.1:56059806-56080417 GCF_021869965.1 Rhincodon typus
CTTGGCCTGCTGTGTTCATCCAGCCCTGCACCTTGTTGTCTCGGATTCTCCAGCATCTGCAGTTCCTACTATCTCTGCATCATTAACTGGTTAGGTTGATAATCATGGATTGACGTCTGTGCTATGATGAGGAATCGGGGGAACTGAGGAAACGCAATAGGAAATATATAGAAATGAACAGGAGATTTTGCCATTAACTGAGGCTATAATCAGAAACAAGGACTTTTTGAACTAAAACAAAATTACTGGAAATACTCAGCAGGTCTGGCAATGTTGTCGTTTCTTTGCCCATCTCCTGCCTTCCCTGGAAACCCTTCGGGTCCCTATTTTTTTTTTCCCAGTTCTGAAGGGAGGTCTTTGAGCCGAGAGGCTAACTCTGTCTCTCTCTGTGTGTGTGTGTGTGTGTGTGTCCCTCTCCACAGATGCTGCCAGACCTGCTGAGTTTCTCCAGCACGTTTGAAGATTGTTGTCAATCTGAACGTCACCGAGTGCTCTCTTCATGAGGCCGCCTCCTCCTCCTGGTGATGAAATGGGGATTCTCCGGTGGGACACTAGGCCCGAGGGCTGGGGTACAGCAGTAGGCCCAAGAAGGGACACGGACACGGACACACACTTGCCCCTGGGGCTGGGGGGGGGTGATTATGGTCCGGCCCCGCCCCCGTGGCCCTTCGTCGCTTCCCTTCCGGGTCAGGGGTCAGGCACTGTTTCCGGGCGGAATGGACGCGGACGGACTCCCGTTGGTGGGATCAGGGATCGACCTGACCCGGGTGAGGGGGGAAAGACAGGGGATTCCTAGAGCTATATTTTTTATCAGCGATAGTTTAAATGTTAACCGAGAGCCTGTAACCCTTAAATCTTATCCTAAACTTCGACCTCCGCCCATAAACCCTAGTCTTAACCTCTGACCTCTAACCTCCACCCTTAACCGCAGCCTGAGTCCTTACCCTTACCTCCTTGACTCCCCTACCTGACCTGTAACCCCATCCATAACCCCTTAAACTCAATTTAACCCTTTAATCCCAGCCACAGCCCCTTAACCATAATCTTAACCCCTTAAACTCAATTTAACCCTTTAGTCCCAATCTTAACCCCAACCATAACCCCTTAACCATAATCCTAACCCCTTAAAATCCAATTTAACCCCTTAATCCCAACCATAACCCCTTAATTTCAACGTAAACCCCTAAACTGCAGCTTTAACACCTAATCCTAACCCACTAACCATAACCTGTAAATCCTAATGTCAACATGTAACTACAACTTCTAAATGCCTGTCAGCATGAATTTACGAAAGGGAAATCATGCTTGACAAATGTACTGGAATTCTTCAACGGATGTAACTAGTAGAGTTGATCGGGGAGCCAGGGGATGTGGATTATTTGGATTTTCAGAGGCTTTCCGTAAAGTCCAATATAAGAGATTAATGTGTAAAACTAAAACACATCAGTTTGAGGGTAGTGTATTGAAAATTGGTTAGCAGACAGGAAACAAAGGGTAGAAATAAATGGGTCTTTTTCTGAATGGCAGGCAGTGACTAGTGGGGTATTCACAGGGATTATTGGACCCTTGCTATTCACATTATATGTTAATCATTTAGATGAGGGAATTAAATGTAATATCTCAAACTTTGCAGATGACACAAAGAGGAAGGGTGAACTGTGAGGAAGATGTCAGAATGTGATTTGGTCAGTCTGTGAGTTGGTAAATGCATGGCAGATGCAGTGTAATGTCGATAAATGTGAAGTTATATGCTTTAGTAGGAAAAATAGGAAGGCAGACTATTATATGAATGACTGTAAATTGAGAGAGGAGAATGATCAACAAGTCCTGGGTGTCCTTGTTCACCAGGAGCTGAAAGTAAGCACACAGGTGCAGCAGGAGGTAAAGAAGACAAATGACTCTGTTGGCCTCAAAGCGAGAGGATTTGAGTACAGGAGCAGGAATGTCTCACTGTAGTTATACAGGGCCTTGGTAGGGCCGCATCTGGAATATTGTGTGTAGTTTTGGCCTCAATATCTGAGGGAAAATGCTGTTGTTATAGATGGAGTGCAGTAAAGGCTCACTGAATTGATTCCTGGGATGGCAGGAAGATGTATTAGGAGAGATTGAGTCAGTTAGGATTGTATTCATTGGAATTCAGAAAAATGAGGGGGTAGATCTCATTGAAATCTGTAAAATTCAACAGGACTGGACTGGTTAAATGCTAGAAAGAAGTTTCTGATGTTGGAGTCCAGAACCGAGGGCCATATCTTAAGGATACGAGATAAATCTTTTAGTAGGTTACGACAAATTTCACCCAGAGAGTGGTGAGCCCGAGGCATTTGCTAGCACAGAAAGTGGAAAACATTGTTTTCAAGAAAGAGGTAGATAAAGCTCTTGTGGCTAAAAGGGTTAAGGGATGTCAACCATGATCATAATGATTGGCAGAGCAAGCTTGAGAGATCAAATGGCCTATTCCTGCTCCTACATTCTATGTATCTTAATACTTGATCCTTAGTTTTGATCCCGAAACTCTGATATGGATCCCCAACTGCAGCCCCAAGCTCAATCTGTAATTTTAATATCTAGTCAACAACAAAAGCAGAAGATGTGGGAAAAGCTCAGCAGGTCAGGCAACTTATGTGAAGAAAAAAATCAGAGTTAATGTTTCGGGTCTGGTGACCCTTTCTCAGAACTGGTTCTGAAACATTAACTCCGATTCTTTTCTTCACAGATACTGCCAGACCTGCTGAGCTTTACCAGCAACTTCTGTTTTTGTTCCTGATTTACAGCATCCACAGTTCTTTCGGTTTGTATTTAATATCTAGTCTTTGGCTCTGAAATTGTGGTTTCTTTTAAAATTGTTTTTGAGGTCTAGCTTTAGAGTGAATGGGTTTTTGAGCACAGCTAATGGATTTGTGTTTATCTTAGATTGTTTTATGATTAGCAAGATAAATAATGGATCTTCAAGTTTTGTTTGTGACTACTGGAACTTTTAGATTCAGTTTGACTATGAGTGAGGAAGTCCTGTGAAAGTGTTCAATAAGGATTGTGGTTAGGTCCAGTGATTCTGAGAAGGGACGGTTGTCATGAACTAGCTTATCTCAGAGTGAAGAGTCAGTGTTAGATAAAACCCTGAAGGGATTTCTTAAAGCTGAATATGTATAAATCAGGCATATAATATCTCCAGGAAGAAGTTATCTGCAGTTCCAATCTGTAAATTGAAGTTACAAATGACTTAAACCTACTGAGGTATTAGATACGGCGAATCTGGTGTGAGTATTGTAGGAGTAGTCTTTTGTGTACTGTACCAGGGATGTATTTTCCTTTGGATTTATAAAGGAGTCCTTTGGGATTATACTTCGACTGTGTGTTTAAAACTTTGCTTTTGCATTGCAAGTAGATAGTTTGGTTCATTCTATTTTTTTTTGTTAATAAACTTATTGTTTATTGTTAAAGTAAAATCTGCAGCATTTGAAACTTACGTTTTAGTGACAGGCCAATTCTTTAAAACCATAACAGACCAAACGTGATCTTGCAAGCTAGATTTCAGTATGGAATCTTACTTGTCCATTAAGAACATCAGTTGGAAATGGAACACCATTCATTATTTTTCAAGCTTGTATTCCTCAATTTTGGATTTTTTGGTGTGGGTATTTATTTGGTACATGCAGTCCCTGGGTTGCGAATGGCTTCCATTCTGGAAACCATTCACAAATCGATTTGTCCACAAGTCAGAACACAATGCAGGACAATGTTAAGCAGTCATTCGTAAGTACAGGAAATGTTTGTGTGTTGGTCTTTAAAATTATACCACTATATAGAATCACATTGTTAAGTTAGGCATTGGTAAGTCATGGACCCCTTACTTATGGACTGCGCTTTTGGAAATTCTCCGAATATTTCCCTCCTCCTTTAATCTGCATCTCCAACTATGAACAAAATTGACTTAAGCCTCCTGAATTTTTTTTCTGCAGTCAACAGAATGTGAAATTGATTTTGGATTTTTCACTGCAGGTTCCAGCCATCCAGCAGCAAAGGACTGTGGCATTTCTCAACCAGTTTATTGCGCACACTGTCCGGTTTTTGAATCGGTTTTCAACAGTTTGTGAAGAGGTAGTTCATAAAATTCCTTCTGTTTTGTTTCTGATTGATTGACTGCTAGCTGTGGATGTTTTTCTTGTTTGTTGTCTAATATATTATTTTTGTATTCTAGAGAAGTATGAAATACAGTGTACCTGGACGATATTTTTTGTGTTCACCTGTTTTTTAAAGTGTGCAGCAAAGTTAACTGTATGTGGCTAATAATGTAACATTATGCCATGTGACCTTGTCTTCCTTGTTGCTGGGTTTGAATTCAGGTTACAACACTGGTTCCTTGTAATTTTAACAATAATTCTGTAAATCTGTGGCTTATACCTACAACTATGTGTTATCAGGATTTGTTGCCCTTTCCTATTTGCCCTTGAACCAATTTCTGAGGGCAGTCAAGAATTAACCACATTGCTCTGGGTCTGCAGTCACAAGTAGGCCAGACCAAGAAAGGACTTCTGATTTCCTTCCCTAAAGGGGATTAGTGACTTCAATGGGTTTTTAGAACAATTGGTGATACTTTCATGGTCACCCTCACTGAGATTAGCTTTCAGTTCTTGATTTAGTAATTGAATTTAAATTCCACCAGCTTCCATGACAGAATTTTAACTCATATCCCCCAAAGCATTAGCCTGGGGTAGGTCTCATTTACCAGTCCAGTCACAGTACCACTATCCCACAGTCTGTCCATCTTGGACCTCCACACTGCTGTTGATTTGTGACTGTCTCTATCTGTGAGTCAGAAAGTCAGATTTAGGATCTATGCACAAGGAAATCTACAGCATGAAAACCAGACCCACCTAAAAATGGGGAATGACATGCTAACCAGATTGAATTGTCTGGGCCTTAAGGGCTGATTTACCACAATGTGGAGCTCACAGTTTGTAACACGTTTTGTTGGTAGCGATTCTGCTTGAGTGAGAAGATTAAGTTCTCCTGTACTGTAGAATTTGAGCCTACATTCTGGGCTAATACTCCACTGCAGTACTGAGGGAGTGCTGCACTGCCAAAAGTACTGTCTTTCAAATGAGCCTTTAACCTGAGATCCTAGCTGCCTGATGGGATGGATGTGAAGATCCCATGACACTACTTCAAAGAAGAGCAGAAGGGATCCCCCCACCCATGTCCTGTGGCTAATATTTTTCCCTCAACAAATAAAGCAAAAACAGATTGGGTATTACCACATGGCTGTAAGTATGAATTTACCGTTTGGAAATTAGCTGTCACATTTCCAACATTACAACAGTTACTGCATTTCTTGGCTTTGGCATGTCTCATGGTTGTAAGTAATGTTTTCTGTAAGTCGCGCTGCTGTGCAGCCACTCCCAAGGTGCACACGTGCCAATCAGTCTTGCCAATACATTCGCTTTCGGTTTCTCCATGCACAAACCTCGGAGGTCCACAGCTGGAGCAATTAGAAGGAATAAGTCAAGAAGAATGCTGTATAAATGAAAATTTTACATTTAGGACAATGAGGTGAATGTTAAAGATTCTATGGCACTATTTTGAGGCTGGGAAGTTTTTGTTATTCTTGTCAAACACTCTGTGTCCTTTTCCTAAGCTCTCTTTAATGACATAATGTAGTGATGGAGTAGCAGGCAGCATGTGGGCTCCATAGCCCATGAATCCAGAGCTCAACTACTCTGTCCGCTCTTTTTTTTTCTCTGCCTTTTTTTAATGTTTCCAGTTATTATTTATTATCAAGATTCACCTTACTTTCTTTTAACTGCTTCGATGGAAGGCTTCTCCTGGTCCAGCGACGAGGTGTTTTGCAGCAGCCCAGCGTGAAGGTATTGTCTTCATGTGGACGTCTTCAGCGTCAGTTTCTAGGTATTCCAGCAGCCCAGCAGGCGGTCTCATCCAGAAATGGTGGTCACGGCCCAACGTGGCGGTCTCTTGGTGTGGTGGGCTTGACCCCATGAGGAGGTCTTGTCCCCATGTGGAGGTCCTGTCTGTCCTCAGCTTGCAGGTATTCCTACGGCTTTGCAGGCAGTTCCGTCCAGGAATGGCAGTCTCCTCCCAGCTGAGTCTTCTGGGTATTCCATCGTTCCTTAATCGGCTTTCCCTAAGCCCAAGAGCCGTTAACTGTGATGAACTTTGGCTTAATTTTACTTTTTTCTCATTATTATGTATGATTTCTGTAATTACTATAAGCGCCGTGGTGTGGCGACTTATAAAACATTTCACTGTATTTTTCATACAAGAGTACACAAGAGTGACAATAAATTTCCATTCTGTTCTATTCTTCCTGCTCTCTCTCTCTTGCATGTAAACACATTTACTCAGCACTCCTCACCAGGTTGTTTATTTGAATGTCACTGGGTGCTGTTTTATTAAATTATCCAACTGTCATTGCACTTCAGAACTAATATGTTGTTTATTACAAACTTTGCTGTGTTTGAGAGTCATAATAAGTTTGCTTGATGGTAATGTCAATGGATTAGTAATTTAAAGACACAGGAAAATGCCCTGGAGGAACAGATTCAGATACAGAAAGTTAAAAAGGAATAAAACTAGACAGACCACTTAGCTTCAATTTGGATACCAGAAGCAGCAGTGGCATACCCTTCCCACTTACTGAGAGCGTATCTGTGCCAAATGGACTGCAACAGTTTAAAAACATAGCTCATCACCACCTTTTCAAGTGCAATTAAAACTGGACAATAAATGCTGACCAAACCAGCAATGGCATATTGCATGAAAATATTTTTAAAAGTACAAATAAATGTTGGCATGTTTTCCATATCTAAAATCTACTCTATTTTCTGTTTTACAAGTGTTTATGCAATTATTACAAATATGTGATTAGTTTATCCTCTCTGTTTCAGAAACTGGCCAGTCTTTCTCTACGTATCCAGCAAATTGAAACAACTCTCAATATTCTAGAGGCAAAGGTGAGCTTTGTGGCTGTGAATGTGTCATCTGATTTTATTCTGTGTACTCTATAACTGATGCATCAGCAGTAGGTTATAACAGCAGATCTAGTTGCATATTGAACACATCACTATACAGTGAGGTCTGACTGTAGATTGGAAGCAGCAGATTGCAATATAGGGTGATTGCATGTCCAAGTAGAATTGGTCTCTTAGCAGTCAGTTGCAACAACTGCTGTTTGACTTGTTCCAAGCACTCCAATTGGTTTTGTGAATATTTTTGGAAGTGATTTTCAAATTTGTCTGACATTTACCAGTTGCTAAAACAAACACAGAAAATACTGGAGAAACTCAGCAGGAGTTCTTTACGCAGAGGGTGGTGGGTGCCTGGAACGCGTTGCCAGCAGAGGTGGTAGAGGCGGGCACGATAGCGTCATTTAAGATGTATCTAGACAGATACATGAATGGGCAGGGAGCAGAGGGATACAGATCCTTGGAAAATAGGCGACAGGTTTAGATAGAGGATTTGGATCGGCACAGGCTTGGAGGGCTGAAGGGCCTGTTCCTGTGCTGTAATTTTCTTTGTTCTTTGTTTTTTGTTAGGACTGGCAGCAATTGTGGAGAGAGAAACAGTTAACTTTTCGAGCCTGATATATCTTCTTTAGAACTAATTGCTTTTTAAAATTTGAGAAACGTTGATGTCGTTGACCAGGCCAGTATTTGTTTCCCCCTGCTAATTGCCTTTAAGAAGGTAGTATTGAGCCACTGACCAAAACTGCTAGATTAGATACACCAATGGTGCTATTAGAAAGAAAGTTAGGGTATATTAACCCAGAGACAGTGAAAAAATGGAGGTGGTGAGTGGGTCGGAGGGGAACCTGTAGGTGATGAATCACCCATGCATCTGGAGTTCACAGATTTGGAAAATATGTCTTGTAGGGAAGCTTTAGAAGTGACAGTATTCCCTCGCACTTGCTGCCCTTGTTCTTCTTGGAAGGTGCAAATAAGGGAGCCTTTCCGTATTGACGCAGTAGTTCTAATAAATGACCAGGTTGCAGACATGGTGATTTTTAGGCTTTATAATTGGTTTTCTTATTTTTCCTGATACTTGCCGTTTCTTTAAACTCTATCATATAATCCAGTGGTCTCCAATCTTTAACATATGATCATTTTTTTGAATTTAATTGCAACCCAGGTTTACTGGGTTTAGCAATTAGCAGTTTGTTTTCAGTGCTATATAAATCTAAAACCAAGGGTATGTGATTATCCATGTTGTCCTCTATTCACCAAGTCTTAGTGTGATACCTGTGACTGCACATTATCTGCCAGTGCATTGAAGTCTGGGTTGTAGTTTGAAACTACAGATGCTGTCTATCTATAAGGCTGGTGCAATATTTGGGCCTGATTATCTTCATTTGAGAGAATGCTGTCTCACAGAGAGATGTGGAGCCAAAGTAAGCCTCCACTTTAAGAGCCCAGGATGAGAGGAGTCGATATTTTTCTCTGTTTGCAAGTTCCCAAAAATTGCTGTCTCCATCTGGCTTTCAGCTGAATACCATTTTACCATTTTGTATAGTAACAATCTCCACATCAACTTCACTGCTTTGAAAATCAAACCCCTGATAGAATTTGATAGCCAATCTACCAATGTCTAATTAAAGAAATGATTTTGAGACAAACATGACGAATTGTTCCAACACATCAGTTCCTGAAATTGCCTGTTGAATCCCTGTGCTAACTTCCTCAGGGATATGCAGAGGTTTTCTGGTTGTATTATTTTATTTGTCTTTGACTTTTTTTCTAGTATTTTCTTCCAACTTAGAAAGTGTAGCAGGATTTTATATTTTAATTGGGAGGACCAAGACCCAGTTCCAGTTTGAGTGCATCCGCAGCACTGAACGTAAATTGCTGAGACACTGTCCTTTCCCTACAGTTCACAGTTCAGCTCATTTAGTTTTGCCATTATGTCTGTAAGGAACCCGTAGGACAGCTACACATGCCTGACAGATCACTGTGCACTTTATTCCTTGATTTAATAAAAGTAATGATTTCAGGCATCAAATCTCAAAAATCTTTGGAGGATCTTTTCTTGATTTAACTACCTCCCATCAGCATTGAGGATTAGTTCCCCCTAAGCAACATTGAATTTATCGAGTAAGGATTTAAACAAGCAGTGCTGAAAGGATCTTGCTTGAATTGAGTTTACAACCTTAAAAACACTATTTTGCAAAGTCCGTAATAAGATATAGGAGCAGAATTTAGCCCATTGAATCTGTTCTGCCATTAAATCATGTCTGATATGTTACTCAACCCTATTCCTCCTGCATTCTCCAGGTAACCCAAAATCCCCTTACGCAAACAAGAACCTATGTATGTCTGTCCTAAATACACCCAGTGACTTGGCCTCTGCAACCCTCTGTGGCAACGAGTTCCACAGATTCGCCAGCCTCTAGCTGAATAAATTCCTCATCATCTCAGTTCTAAAGAGTCATCCCTTCATTTTGAGGCTGTGCCCACTGGTCCTCATCTCTCCCACTAGTAGAAACATCTTCTCCACATCCACTCTATGCAGGCCTCTCAGTATTCTGTAAGTTTCAGTCAGATCCCACTTGTCCTTTGAAACTCCGTTGAGTACAGATCCAGAGTCCTCAAACACTTCTCGTATGACAAGCTCTTCATCTGAGATCATTCTTGTAAACCACTTCTCGATCCCCTCCAATACCAACACATCTTTCCTTAGATATGGGACCCAAAACGTGTCTCAATATTCCAAATGCAGTCTGACCAGAACCTTATACAGCCTCAGCACTACATTTGTGCTGTTGTATTCTAGCCCTCTTAAAATGAATGCTAACACTGCATTTTGCTTCCTAACTGCCAACTGAACCTGCATGTTAGCCTTAAGAGAATCCTGAACTAGGACTCTCAAGTTCCTTTGTGCTTCAGATTTCCAAAGCCTTTCCCTGCTTAGAAAATAGCCTATGCCTCTCTTCTTCCTACCAAACTGCATAACCTCTCACTTTCTCACATTGTATTCCATTTGCCATACTGTGCCCATTCTCCTAGCCTGTCCAAGTCCTCCTGCAACTTCCCTGCTTCCTCAACACTAACTGTCCCTCCACCTATCTTTACGTCTGCAAACTTGGCAAGAATGCTGTCAGTTCTGTTTTTTATTGATTTGTGGGACGTGAGCATCACTGGTTGGCTAGCATTTATTGGCCATTCCTAGTTGCCGTTGAGAAGGTGGTGGTCCATAGAACATAAAACATAGAACATTACAGTGCAGTACAGGCCCTTCGGCCCTCGATGTTGCGCCGACCTGTGAAACCAATCTGAAGCCCATCTAACCTAAACTATTCCATTATCATCCATATGTTTATCCAATGACCATTTAAATGCCCTTAAAGTGGGCGAGTCTACTACTTTTGCAGGCAGGGCATTCCACGCCCTTACTACTCTCTGAGTAAAGAACCTACCTCTGACATCTGTCCTATATCTATCACCCCTCAATTTAAAGCTATGTCCCCTCGTGCTAGCCATCACCATCCGAGGAAAAAGGCTCCCACTGTCCACCTTATCTAATCCTCTGATCATCTTGTATGTCTCTATCAAGTCACCTCTTAACCTTCTCTCTAACGAAAACAGCCTCAAGACCCTCAGCCTTTCCTCATAAGACCTTCCCTCCATACCAGGCAACATCCTGGTAAATCTCCTCTGCACCCTTTCCAATGCTTCCACATCCTTCCTATAATGCGGTGACCAGAACTGTACGCAATACTCCAAGTGCGGCCGCACCAGAGTTTTGTACAGCTGCAACATGACCTCATGGCTCCGAAACTCAATCCCTCTACCAATAAAACCTAACATACTGTACGCCTTCTTAACAACGCTATCAACCTGGGTGGCAACTTTCAGTGATCTATGCACATGGACACCAAGATCTTTCTGCTCATCTACACTACCAAGAGTCTTACCATTAGCCCAGTACTCTGTATTCCTGTTACTCCTTCCAAAGCGAATCACCTCACACTTTTCCGCATTAAACTCCATTTGCCACCTCTCAGCCCAGCTCTGCAGCTTATCTATGTCCCTCTGTAACCTGCAACATCCTTCCGCACTATCCACAACTCCACCAACTTTGGTGTCATCCGCAAATTTACTAACCCATCCTTCTACGCCCTCATCCAGGTCATTTATAAAAATGACAAACAGCAGTGGCCCCAAAACAGATCCTTGAGGTACACCACTAGTAACTGAACTCCAGGATGAACATTTCCCATCAACCACCACCCTCTGTCTTCTTACAGCTAGCCAATTTCTGATCCAAACCGCTAAATCCCCCTGAATCCCATGCCTCCGTATTTTCTGCAATAGCCTACCATGGGGAACCTTATCAAACGCTTTACTGAAATCCAAATACACCACATCAACCACTTTACCCTCATCCACCTGTTTGGTCACCTTCTCGAAGAACTCAATAAGGTTTGTGAGGCACGACCTACCCTTCACAAAACCGTGTTGACTATTCCTAATCAAATTATTCCTTTCTAGATGATTATAAATCCTATCTCTTATAATCCTTTCCAACACTTTATCCACAACCGAAGTAAGGCTCACTGGTCTATAATTACCAGGGTTGTCTCTACTCCCCTTCTTGAACAAGGGGACAACATTTGCTCGTCTCCAGTCTTCTGGCACTATTCCTGAAGACAATGACGACATAAAGATCAAAGCCAAAGGCTCTGCAATCTCCTCTCTAGCTTCCCAGAGAATCCTAGGATAAATCCCATCCAGCCCAGGGGACTTATCTATTTTCACACCTTCCAGAATTGCTAACACCTCCTCCTTATGAACCTCAATCCCGTCTAGTCTAATAGACTGTATCTCAGTATTCTCCTCGACTACATTGTCTTTTTCCTGTGTGAATACTGACGAAAAATATTCATTTAGCACCTCTCCTATCTCTTCAGACTCCACGCACAACTTCCCACTACTGTCCTTGACCGGCCCCAATCTTACTCTAGTCATTCTTTTATTCCTGACATACCTGTAGAAAGCTTTAGGGTTTTCCTTGATCCTACCTGCTAAAGACTTCTCATGTCCCCTCCTGGCTCTTCTTAGCTCTCTCTTTAGGTCCTTCCTGGCTAACTTGTAACTCTCAAGCACCCTAACTGAGCCTTCACGCCTCATCTCTGCATAAGCCTCCTTCTTCCTCTTGACAAGAGATTCAACTTCGTTAGTAAACCATGGTTCCCTCGCTCGACCACTTCCTCCCTGCCTGACAGGTACATACTTCTCAAGGACACGCAGTAGCTGTTCCTTGAACAAGCTCCACATTTCAATTGTGCCCAGCCCCTGCAGTTTCCTTCTCCATCCTATGCATCCTAAATCTTGCCTCATCGCCTCAGAATTGCCTTTCCCCCAGCTATAACTCTTGCCCTGCGTTATATACCGATCCCTTTCCATCGCTAAAGTAAACGTAACCGAATTGTGGTCACTATCACCAAAGTGCTCACCTACCTCCAAATCTAACACCTGGCCTGGTTCATTACCCAGTACCAAATCCAATGTGGCCTCGCCTCTTGTTGGCCTATCTACATACTGTGTCAGGAAACCCTCCTGCACACATTGGACAAAAACTGACCCATCTGAAGTACTCGAACTATAGCGTTTCCAGTCAATATTTGGAAAGTTAAAGTCCCCCATAACAACTACCCTGTTACTTTCGCTCCTATCCAGAATCATCTTTGCAATCTTTTCCTCTACATCTCTGGAACTTTTCGGAGGCCTATAGAAAACTCCCAACAGGATGACCTCTCCTTTCCTGGTTCTAACCTCAGCCCATACTACCTCAGTAGACGAGTTGTCATCAAATGTCCTTTCTGCCACCGTAATACTGTCCTTGACTAACAATGCCACACCTCCCCCTCTTTTACCACCTTCCCTGATCTTACTGAAACATCTAAACCCCGGAACCTGCAACAACCATTCCTGTCCCTGCTCTATCCATGTCTCCAAAATGGCCACAACATCGAAGTCCCAGGTACCAACCCATGCTGCAAGTTCACCCACCTTATTCCGGATGCTCCTGGCATTGAAGTAGACACACTTCAAACCACCTTCCTGCCTGCCGGTACACTCCTGCGACCTTGAAACCTTATTTATGACCTCACTACTCTCAACCTCCTGTACACTGGAGCTACAATTCAGGTTCCCACGCCCCTGTTGAATTAGTTTAAACCCTCCCGAAGAGCATTAGCAAATTTCCCCCCCAGGATATTGGTACCCCTCTGGTTCAGGTGTAGACCATCCCGTTTGTAGAGGTCCCACCTACCCCAGAATGAGCCCCAATTATCCAGGTATCTGAATCCCTCCCTCCTGCACCATCCCTGTAGCCATGTGTTCAACTGCTCTCTCTCCCTATTCCTCGCCTCGCTAGCACGTGGCACGGGTGACAAACCAGAGATAACAACTCTGTTTGTTCTAGCTCTAAGCTTCCACCCTAGCTCCTTGAATTTCTGCCTTACGTCCCCATCCCTTTTCCTACCTATGTCGTTGGTGCCTATGTGGACCACGACTTGGGGCTGCTCCCCCTCCCCCTTAAGGATCCCGAAAACATGATCCGAGACATCACGGACCCTGGCACCTGGGAGGCAACACACCAACCGCGAGTCTCTCTCGCTCCCACAGAATCTCCTATCTGTCCCCCTAACTATGGAGTCCTCAATGACTAATGCTCTCCTCCTCTCCCCCCTTCCCTTCTGAGCAACAGGGACAGACTCTGTGCCAGAGACCTGTACCCCATGGCTTACCCCTGGTAATTCGTCCCCCCAACAGTATCCAAAACGGTATACTTGTTTTTGAGGGGAACGGCCACAGGGGATCCCTGCACTGTCTGCCTGTTCCCTTTCCGTCCCCTGACTGTAACCCATCTACTTTTTTCCTGTACCTAAGGTGTGACTACCTCCCCGTAACTCCTCTCAATTACCCCCTCAGCCTCCCGAATGATCCGAAGTTCATCCAGCTCCAGCTCCAGTTCCCTAACACGGTTTCCGAGGAGCTGGAGTTGGGTGCACTTCCCGCAGATGAAGTCAGTGGGGACACTAGTGGTGACCCTTACCTCCCACATTCTACAGGAGGAGCATACAACTGCCCTAACATCCATTCCCACTGTTCTGACTTCCCAAACAGACAAATTAAAAAAAAAAAAATACTAGTAGCCTTACCAAATCAGCGCTCAGAACCTTTTTTTTTTGGTTAGAGGAGGAGGATGGGTGGGAGACACTACCTCGGTAGTGTTTCGGGTAAAGCAACCGCCCAAATATATTACCTCACTTACTCACTCCGAAAATGGAGTCACGCGAGGTAAGACTTTTACAATCGAAAAAGCTCACCTTCCCAGGCTGCCCTCGCACTTCCTCCTGGACTCCCGCGGCTGAAACAACTGAAAGCCAGGTTGTCAGTGTATAATTTGAATAGTTGTGGTCCCAACATAGAATCCTTGGCAAGTCCATTAGTCACAGGCTGCCATCCTGAAGAAGTCCCCTTTATCCCTACTGTCTGCCATTTGCCAGACAGCCAATCCTCTATCCATGCCAGTACTTTCCCATAACACTATGGGCTCTTATTTAGCAGAATTCTATGTGGCACCTTGTCAAAGGCCTTATGGAAATCCAAATAGATCACATCCCACTGGCTGTCCTTTGTCAAACTTGCTCATTACCCCTTCAAAGAATTATAACAGGTTTGTCAGGCCTGACTTCCAATTGACGAAGCCACACTGACTCAGCCCTATTTTACCATGCACTTCCAAGTACTCTACAATCTCATCTTTAATAACGGACTCTAAATTCTTACCAATGACCGAGGTCAGGCTAACCGAGCTTTAGTTTCCTGGCTTCTGCCTCCCTCCCTTACTAAACAGGGTGTTACATTTGCCATTTTCCAGTCCCCTGGGACCCTCCCTGACTCCAGTGATTCCTGAAAGATCACCACAAATGCCTCTACAGGTGTAGTTCATCTGGTCCAGGTTATTTGTCCACCTTCAGACCTTTCAGCTTCCCTAGCACCTTCTCCTTAGTGATGCTCAATACACTCACCTCTGCTCCTTGACTCTCTTGAAGTTCAGGTATGCTGCTGGTGTCATCAACTGTGAAAACTGATGTAACGTACCTATTGAGCTCCTGTGTCATTTCTTTGCGTCCCATTACTAATTCTCTAGCCTCATTTTCCATTGGTCCAATTTCCACTCTTCCCTCTCTCTTACCTTTTAGGTATCTAAAAAGACCTCTTGCAATCTTCTTTTATATTACTAGCTAGCATACCCTTATATTTCATCTTTTCCTCCTTGTTGCTTTTTAGTTATCATGTGTTAGTTTTTAAAGGCCTCCCAATCCTCTGGCTTTCCACTATGTTCACCTTGTATGCATTCTCTTTTGCTTTTATGCTGTCCCTGACTTCCCTGTCATGCAAACACATATGTTAGCCTCATCCTCCCCTTAGAATGTTTCTTCATCCTTGGAATGAATTTTTGCTGAGAATTTCTCTCGAATTACCTTCAGAAATTCCTGCCATTGCTGCTGTACCATCTGCCCTGTTTTGCTCCCCTTCCAGTCAACTCTGGCCAGCTCCTCCCTCATGTCTTTTTAGTTACCTTTACTCAATTATGATACCATTATACCCGATTTCAGCTTATATCATATTATGGTCACTAGGTGTTCCTTCCCCTTGAGCTCAATCAAATCTACCTCATCACATATCACCAAATCCAGAAGTGCCTGTTCTCTTGTGGGCTGCACCACAATCTGCAAAAAAAATCTCGTAGACGTTCCACAAATTTCTTTTCTTTAGATCTGCTACCAATCTAAATTTGCCAATCCATCTGCATATCGAAGTCTTCCATGATTATTATAAAACTGCTTTTCTTACACGTCTTTTCTATCTCTTGATTTATTTTCTTCCCCACATCCTGACCACTGCTAGGAAGCATGTACAAAATTCCCATCAGAGTCTTGGCTCCTCAACTCCACCCACACAGATTCTATGCCTTCCAACTCTATTATTGATATCGATGTAATTTCATTTCTCACTAACAAGACAACGACCCCCCCCCCACAACCCCACCAATTTGCCCAACCTTTTGATAGGGCATGTATCCTTGGATATTTAGTTTATTTGGTTTCCTGCCCTGATCCCCTCGCAGCTACATGTCACGACATCGTATCCACCAATTTCAATCTGTGCTATAAGCTCATTTACCTCATTTCATATACTGCGCATATTTAAATGCAACACCCTCAGTCCTGTGGTGACTGCCTCCCTTTCTCATAGTTGTCCCCTTATTTGCTGTGTCTGAATTTAGATACCTGACCCTTTCCATACTCTCTGTCCTATTACTTGTTCTGGAAACTTTAATAACCTCTGCTGAGCTCTGGAACTCCCATCCCTTAGCTTCATCCATAACTTTCATGTAACTGAACCCACCAAATATTACCTTTACAAAATGGCTCTGTTGGAATTTCTTGATGTTTATTTACAAAGTTGTAAACATTGCATTCTAAGCTCTCATCGAGCTGAGGAGCTGCTACAATCAATCAGCCTAGAACTGGCAGAAGGAGACTTCTGGGGTTACTCTGAGGGTCCGTGCAAATAAACACCCAAATATGATTCAGTGTCAGGACAGAGAGCAGGCAGTTGGGGGCCAGGGAACAGATTTGTGATGAGAGTGAAGTAAACAATGGTGTTCAACTGAAGGAAATTGTTACTTACTCAAAATACAGGAGAAGCCGTGTGGCATCAGGGGCATTGGAAGGATTGAAAGGCGTGCGAGTTGTTTTCACAGAGAAGAAGAGAGATGAGACATGATGCTAAGTCAGGGCTACAATGTGGAGGTGCTGGTGTTGGACTGAGGTGGACAAAGTCAGAAGTCACACAACACTAGGTTGTGATTTCAAATAAACCTGTTGGACCATAACCTGGTGTCATTGTGATTTCTGACTGAGTCAGGGCTAGGGCAGGGGAAACTTGAAGGGGAGGGTATATCATTGGACGCTGAACATATGGACTCCAACTTAGTAACAAAGAAGACAGTGAGCTGCTTCCTTTTGTTGGAGGTGAAGGTGGAAAGGGGTTTATTAGGAGGAGGTTTTAAGAAGATGGCTGGTTATAAAGTGGAGCAAGGAGAGATCTGTGTTTGCATTCTGGGTGTTGCTGGTGCAGTGAGTAGTTTTGGATGACTGGAGCAAGACTCAATAATACTCGATGTGGCGATGGATGATTTAACCAATTGTCATGTACATTCAAGTCCACATGAAGGAAGGAAGGTGGAGTCCATTCTTGGAAAAGGATGAAGAGTTTGCTAGGGACAAGGTCGAGAAAGGAATCCAAGAATCCAAGGTGGAAGAGTGTTTTGAGCAGATCACTGCTGCAGAAGTATTACAACAAATGAAAACCCAGCGGCTTAGAGAAGGTGGATAAGGCCAGCATTTGTTGCCCATCCCCAAATACACTGGAACTGATTTCTGGGACTTATCACATATGTAGGCCAGACCAGGTTAAGACAGCAAATTTCCTCCCCTAAAGAACGTTAGTAAATCAAATGGTTTTTTTGTGACATTGGATGATACTTATCACTGTTACTTAAACCAACTTTCTATTCCTTGAATTGATTTTGAACCAGTGACACCAGAGCATTTGCTTTGGTCTCTCTCTTACTAGTCTAGCAACTTTACCACTACACCTCCATCTCTCATGCCATCATTCCCAGGATCGAGCACAGAAAGAAATGATAAAGAATTGAGCGTGATAAGCAGATAGGTTTGCTGAGCTGTAAGATTAACAATATAATGAAACGTTTGACAAAATAGTGTCTGGACTTAATTCTGTGTAATAGTTTCTGTATAATAACAAGGATAAAAAATGTACATAAAAGTATAATACTATCGATGCTGGAAATGTGAAATAAAAACAAAGTGCTAGCAAAACTCAGCAGGTCTGCCCGAATCTATGGAGAAAGAAACGTTATCATTTTGAGTCTGGTATCTTCAGAACTGGCTTGAAGAATTCAGATTGGTTTCAAAACATTAACTCTGTTATTCTCTCCACAGAAGCTGCCAGACCAGTTGAGTTTTGCCAACACTTTCTGTTTTTATTAAGAACAAAAAATCATCTTGTACTGCATTTCTGCCCGTCTGTTGTGCTACAGCTGGAACATGTAGTGATGGAGAAGCTGAGATAGTGCTCACTTCCATACACAGCTGGTGGGCTAGTGTATTAAATGGCAGCCACCACTCATTTACCACAGACTATAAGTCAGAGCATTGCTAAAGTTACAAAGTGCCAGCAGAAACATGAGGTGCTGTCTTTGGAACAGCTAGTGTTGATTTTAGAAGTTGCAGTACCAGTAGTAGTAGTAGCTTCTATCCATCAATCTCTGTACACTGAGAGGCAATGGCATGCCAGTTTGTATTTTATATTGATTCAGTTCACGTACAGGGCTGTAAGCTGTCTGGCCTGCATAGACAGACAATACTGATACTTTTAACAGTGTTTAACATTACTTACTCTTTAATATTTAAAATGGGAGAGTCACCCTCTGTATCTTTTCCAAAGGTTTTGTCATAAGCTTTAGTGGGGCATGCTTTCTTTGAAATGATGTCAGTGACCTTATTTATTTTGGAAGGTTTGCTAACTGAGGATAGAGTGTGGCATTGCATCTGTATATATGGTCATTCACTGAAAACACTGGTCTAGCCTCAGTGGGAGTATTGCATCCAATTCTGGGGACTGTGTTCTCGGAAGGAGGTGAAGACTCTTGAGAGGGTGCAAAGAAGATTGTCAATAACAGCTCCAGTGATAAGGGACTCCAGTTATAAGGATAGATTGCAGAAGCTGTTCTCCTTGGAGAAGATTTGATTGAGGTGTTCACAATCATACATGGCCCAGAGAGAGAGAAACTGTTCCCAATTGCAGAAGACCGTACCGATTGAAAGTGATTGTCAAAAGAACCAGTTGTAACATACGGAAAAACATATTTTACACATTACGTGGTTAAGGTCTGGAATGCATTTCCTGGAATTGTGATACAGGCAGATTCAGTTGTGAGTTTTGAAAATAAATTGGGTAAATGCTTGAACAGAGAAAACTTGAAAGGTTACAGAGGAATGGGACCAGCTGAATTGCTCTTACAGAGAGCCAAGACAGACCAAATGTGCTGAATAGCTGCCTTCTATACTGTAACCACTCCAGTGGTTTTGGCAGGCATGTCATTTTGTCACAAGTATGAAGTTTCAGGACTGTCTCTTTAATTTATGTAAGATAGAGAAATGAAGCAGACAATATGACCTGTTCTGAATTTTTCCCAACACCAAGCTTGATCCAACACAAAAACAAATTGTTGGAGAAACTCAGCAGCTCTGGCAGCAGAAAGAAAGTAGAGTTAATGTTTCAATTTCGGTGACTCTTCATCAGAACTGTTAGCAGTTGGGGGAAAAAAGTGGTATTTATACTGAAGACCAGGTTGGGGGCTTTAGTGGAGATGGAGCAGATAGGTGGAGACAGAGACCAGAGAGAGAAAGAGATATGAAAGCGTTAGATAAAATGATGATTATGGACAGAAGAACAGAACAGAAGAAAAGCTGCATAAGTGATAATAAGAGCTAAGAGTAGGAGAAAATTGGTGAGCTGTACTAAATAGGGCTTGGGTCGTGTTGTAAAATAGACAGACCTAGGGGTTCAGGTACATAATTCTTTGAAGTTTGCATCACATGTAGACAGGGTGGTTAAGAAGGCATTTAGCACACTTGCCTTCATTGGTCAGACCTTTGAGTTTGAGGGTTGGGACATCATGTTGGGGTTGTACAGGATGTAATTGAGAGGAGACCTCATCCGGAGTACCGTGCCCAGTTCTGGTTGCCCTGTTTTAGGAAGGATATTATTAAGCTGGAGAAGGTTCAGAAGAGATTTACCAGGCTGATGCTGGGAAAGGAGGGTTTGAGTTATGGGGAGAGGTTGGATAGGCTGGGACTTGATTGGTTGGATAGGCTGGTCTTAAATGCACAGTAGGACATTGAGGGGTGACTTTATAGAGGTTTATAAAATCATGAGGGGTATAGATAAGATGAATGGCAGGTGTCTTTTCCCTAGGGCAGGGGATTTTAAGACTTGGGGGCATATTTTAAGGTGAGAGGAGAAAGATTTTAGAAAGACTTGAGGAGCAATCTTTTTACACAGAGAGTAGTTCATGTGTGGAATGAACTTCCAGAGGAAGTGATGGATGTGGGTACAATTACAGCATTTAAAAGACATTTGGATAAGTACATGAATAAAAAAAGGTTTGGAGGGATATGGGCCAAGCGCAGGCAGGTGGGACTATATTAGTTTGGGATTATGTTCGGCATGGACTGGTTGGACCGAAGGGTCTGTTTCTATGCTGTATGACTTCATGGCTATATGAATGCAACCGATATAATGTGATAATGGGCCTAGAGTACATGAAAATGGGTGACTGTGCTGAAAACAATCATGTCATTACAAGAGGTAGTAGGAACTGCAGATGCTGGAGAATCTGAGATAACAAGGTGTAGAGCTGGATGAACACAGCAGGCCAAGCAGCATCACAGGAGCAGGAAGGCTGACGTTTCGGGCCTAGACCCTTCTTCTGAAGAAGG
>NC_063349.1:56080917-56081350 GCF_021869965.1 Rhincodon typus
TGTACGGGAGTGGAATGCCTCATCCTGGGAGCAGATGCGGCGGAGGCGAAGGAATTGGGAATAGGGGATAGCATTTTTGCAGGAAGGTGGGTGGGAGGAGGAGTATTCTAGGTAGCTGTGGGAGTCGGTGGGCTTGAAATGAATATCGGTTTCGAGGTGGTTGCCCGATATGGAGACAGAGAGGTCCAGGAAGGGGAGAGAGGTGTTAGAGATGGTCCAGGTAAACTTAAGGTTGGGGTGGAAGGTGTTAGTGAAGTGTATGAACTGTTCGAGCTCCTCGTGGGAGCACGAGGCGGCGCCGATACAGTCATCAATGTAACGGAGGAAGAGGTGGGGTTTAGGGCCGGTGTAGGTACGGAAGAGGGATTGTTCCACGTAACCTACAAAGAGGCAGGCATAGCTTGGGCCCATGCGGGTACCCATGGCCACCCCC
>NC_063349.1:56081450-56081774 GCF_021869965.1 Rhincodon typus
GGCCTTAAGGCCATCTGCATGGGGAATGCAGGTGTAGAGGGACTGGACGTCCATGGTAAAGATGAGGTGTTGGGGACCGGGGAATTGGAAGTTCTGGAGGAGGTGGAGGGCGTGGGTGGTGTCACGGACATAGGTAGGGAGTTCCTGGACCAAGGGGGAGAAAATGGAGTCGAGATAGTTGGAGATCAGTTCGGTGGGGCAGGAGCAGGCGGAGACAATGGGTCGACCAGGGCATTCAGGTTTGTGGATTTTGGGAAGGAGATAGAAGCGGGCAGTGCGAGGTTGGGGAACGATGAGGTTGGAGGCCGTGGGTGGGAGGTCACC
>NC_063349.1:56081874-56091385 GCF_021869965.1 Rhincodon typus
TGCAATCCGACCCCACCACCAAAGACATCTTTCCCTCCCCACCTTTATCTGCTTTCCGGAGGGACAACTCTCTCCGTGACTCCCTTGTCCGCTCCACACTCCCCTCCAGCTCCACCACACCCGGCACTTTTCCCTGCAACCGCAGGAAGTGCTACACCTGCCCCCATACCTCCTCCCTCACCCCCATCCCAGGCCCCAAGAAGACTTTCCACATCAAGCAGATGTTCACCTGCACATCTGCCAATGTGGTATACTGCATCCGCTGTACCCGGTGTGGCTTCCTCTACATCGGGGAAACCAAGCGGAGACTCGGGGACCGCTTTGCAGAACACCTACGCTCGGTTCGCAACAAACAACTGCACCTCCCAGTCGCGAACCATTTCAACTCCCCCTCCCATTCCTCAGACGACATGTCCATCCTGGGCCTCCTGCAGTGCCACAACGATGCCACCCGAAGGTTGCAGGAACAGCAACTCATATTCCGCTTGGGAACCCTGCAGCCCAATGGTATCAATGTGGATTTCACAAGTTTCAAAATCTCCCCTCCCCCCACCGCATCCCAAAACCAGTCCAGCTCGTCCCTGCCTCCCTAACCTGTTCTTCCTCCCACCTATCCCCTCCTCCCACCTCAAGCCGCACCTCCATCTCCTACCGACCAACCTCATCCCGCCCCCTTGACCTGTCCGTCCTCCCTGGACTGACCTATCCCCTTCCTAACTCCCTACCTACACTCACCTTTACTGGCTCCATCCCCGCCTCTTCGACCTGTTTGTTTCCTCTCCACCTATCCTCTCCTCTATCCCTCTTCTATCCGCCTCCCACTCTCTCCCTATTTATTTCAAAACCCCCTTCCCCTCCCCCTTTTCTGATGAAGGGTCTAGGCCCGAAACGTCAGCCTCTCTGCTCCTATGATGCTGCTTGGCCTGCTGTGTTCATCCAGCCCTGCACCTTGTTGTCTCGGATTCTCCAGCATCTGCAGTTCCTACTATCTCTAAGAGAAAATAGGTTTTGTGTGGCATTTACCCATCATTTACCATAAACTCTGAATCCAGACTTTATGGTAATTAAACTTTTTTCATAAATTAGTAAGATTAGTGAATCAACCACTTACTGACAAACGAAGATTTACGATCGAGAACAGTGCGCTTTGAAGTCTAATCTACCCTTCCTGAGTAACCAAAGATTGGTTAGTGACAAGGCAGACAGGAGAACCTTGTCATTTCAAGATTCAAGAGTTGAGATGATTTGACTTCCGCTCAAGACAGCAACTGGCACTTTCAGGTTAATCTTCACACAGTGCGTCTAACATTTCATTCCATTACACAGCAGTGGAAAGAACATTTTGAACACACAGTCCCTTTTATCACCAATCCAGGGAATGGCAAGACACAAGATGCTGGTGGAATTGTTAAGTAAACTGAAGATTACACATGAAATATATGTAGATCTCTCTCATGCGTTCCAGGCAAAGATAATAAGGTTAAGGAGTGTCTCTCCTTCTCCACTGGTACCATAGCATAGAATGATGTAGGACCTCCTTACCTTACTGGTGCAGCCCTATGATTGGAAAAAAGACACAATAATGAGCATCTTAGAGATGAACTTGGATGTTGCATAGGCTAGGAAAGAAATAAAGTTAGTCAAAGGCTATTAAATGCCATCAGGCATCTGGGCTAGCATTGTCAACCCATCAGCCAACCAGAAATCTACACAAATATTGGATGGAATGAACATTGTAAGAAAGGAAATATTACAATGGTTGGCATCTACAAAAGTTGATAATCACTAGACTTAGATGAAATAAATCCCAAAGAAGAGTCACTGGGCTCAAAACGTTAACTCTATTTCTTGCTCCACAGATGCTTCCAGACCTGCTGAGTTTCTCCTGCAACTTCTGCTTTTATATTTGAAGTAAGTCCCAGATGGTTGAAAAAAGAAAACAAAAGAATGACAGAGATCTTGACCATCATATTTCCATCCTGCCTCAATGTTGCACCACGGTTTAAAAAAGGGTGGAAGGGATAACCCAAGCATTCATGGACCAGCCAGCTTAACTTCAGTTGTTAGCAAATTATTAGAATTAAGTGTAGGAAGATGGGATTAGTTTTGGCAGCTCTTCATCAACTGTCTTGGGTATGATGAGTTGAATAGCCTCTTTCCATGTTGCAAATTTCCTGGGATTGCTATGATTTCCATGGAAACCAAAACTGACCTAATAGTTAAAATTGCTCCCCACCCCCAACAAGACCAATGACCCTCTTTTCAAATGCTTTCTATAGACAGTTGTCTATCTTGCTCCAAGTGTGTGTCCTACATTTGGTTGCATCTCACTGCTTTAGTGGAAGAGATAGACACTTCCTCATGACTTGTGGCCTCACTGTTTGGAGAGGATTCCTCATTTAACTTTCACTTGATCCTTCATAAATCAACCTGCCTTGTTTGTTCGGCTTCCCACCAGGAACATCTGACAACTGGTTTTCTTCTTCCTGGATCGACATGTTAGTCCTTTGCCAAAGTGTCAGAGCAGCTTTGTGACTGATAGGGCAGTGACCCTGAAGATATCTGGATACTGCATGGGACCTCAAGATGTATCTTCTAATTGAAATACTTTCACAGTTTCTGGATGCAACTCTCCATTTGGACATGTGAAATTCACAACGGTACATCTGAGCATTAAGGTCTTCTGAACTAGTTCCAAACCCATTTGGCAAATTTTGACCTTAAGAAAACACATGATTCTCTGCCATGACATGACAAGCTTGAATTTGCTTATCTTTGTACTTCTAGGCTCTGATACTTCTTTGACCTGACACAGAGCTTGCTTCGGATCTTTCTTCAGCTCCTGGTTCTGAATTTGAGGGCCTGCCACTTTGCTGTTACATTCTAGAATGCCACAGTTTCCAAGGCCTGTTGATTTGTGTGATAGCTGTGAGATTGCATTTCTAGGTGTTGCAAATGACAGTTGCTGCTCCTGTAGATGGATTTGATCCAAAAAGTCATAGTCACCTCTTGAACTATGGCTAGTGTGACACTTCCAGCACCATGATGTTTACATTGTTTACTCCACCCTCTGTGATGTTCCCCAGAAAATCAACGGTGATTGATGTCCAGAGTTGGAGCCACAGCTAGTCAGGATTGAAATCAGGAAGTCAGGAGAAATGTAAAAAACTCTCTGCCTCAAAGCTCGTTGCCAGTTGATTGATGTTGATAGATTGTTTGGTATCAAGAGATTAAAAAGTAAGAAATAAGATTATAGTAGGCCTTTCAGCTCCTCGGGCTTGCATCTACATTCAATATGATTCTTAACTCCACTGTTCCACGTGCTCCCCATGTCACTTGACTCCCTGAAAGAACAAAAATCTGTCCAATTCAATGTTGAATATTCTCAACAAAGATTATTAACACCCCGCTGGAGCAGAGATTTCCAAAAATTCATAACCCCCTGAGGGAAGAACTTTCTCCTTATCTAAATGATTGACCCCTTATTCTGAGGCAATGGCCCCATGTTCTAGATTCCCCAAGCAGGGGGAAACAGTGTCTATCTTGCCAAATACCTCTGGAACCGAATGGAACGATGGTGGCAAAGTGGAGTTGAGCTCCAGATCATCCACAATCTGATAGTACAGACCTGAAGGGCTGGATGGTCTCCTTCTGCTCTGATATGTTTGTACAAGACCCATGACAAGGAACTGTTGCTATTTCTTCCTTTTTTTTGGATATTGCATGAAGAAGCTTCAACACTGAGAGTCAGCAATGCTCAGCAATCTATTCACTTACCACTTAGGCCTGTCTATCACAAAACAAAATATACCAGACTCAGAAACCATAGGTTAGGGTTATCTTTACAGGCTCCTGTTAACAAATCTCTTAAAATAAAGAGTTCTCTTACATGTAAAACACAACGTACGATTTTCATTCAAAGCTACAGTGATTTCTGCTGGAGGCTCTGTTCATGCACAAGACTGAAAGGACAGCTTGCACACCATTGCCCATAAATGATAGAGTGAAAAGGAGAAATGGTTTGCACTATATTGGGAACTAGAGGATACAGATGCATGGCAGAAGAGCCAGAGGTGACATGAGCCGAAATGAAAACCGAAAATGCTGGAGAAACTCAGCAGTGTATGTGGAGGGAGAAACAGTGTTAACATTATGAGCCTGAGTCATGCAGGACTGCAAAAACAAACTCTGTTTCTCTCTCCACACAACTGCTGAGTTTCTTCAGCATTTTCTGATTATATTTTAGATCTGCTTAGCCCTTTTTTAAATGCAATGACTGGTTGCAATATGGAATCCACTGCCAGAAAGGGGAGTGGAAACAGATTCAGTCAGAACTTTCAAAAGGGAAAACCTGATAAATGTACATTGGTGGAGGTAAATAGTAAAGGTACAATTAAGTAAAAGGTGGAAAAGATTCTGTGGGAGAAAGGAATAAGAGGATGTTTGGATAGAGTGAGATGAAATGGGAGAAGGCTTTTGTAGAGCAGAAAAACCAGTACAGAGCAAGTTGGATTGTGTGGCCTGTTTCTGTGCTGGATATTTGAGGGGAAACAATGGCCTAGTGACATTATTGCTAAGCTATTAATTCAGAGAACCAGATAATGATCTGGGGACGAGGGTTCAAATCCCACCATAGCAGAGGGTGGAATTTAAATTCATAAGTGTTTGGAATTGAGGCCATGGAACAATTGTCAGGAAAATACCCATCTGGTTCACTCATACCCTTCAGAGAAGGAAACTGCCATCCTTACCTGGTCTGGCCTACATGTGACTCCAGACCCACAGCAACGAGGTTAACCCTTAACTGTCTTTGGGACAATTAGGGATGGGCAATAAATGCTGGCCTGGTCAGTGATACCTACATCACATGGCTGTGAATTTTTAAAAAAAATCTCAGAAAAGGACAGGAAAAAATGCCAAGTTATGGGGCAAGAAGACGGGAGAGTTTTTCAAATTGGAAAGCAAATACAATGGGTTTAAAGAGTGCCCTTGGTACATTGCTGCAGGGATGTGGTGTGAATGTCTGTTAATGAATAAAGAGCAGTGATACTAAGGTTGGACTGTAGTTACCTGCGTTTAAAAGCAGTGCGGATATCAATCTGCTGAACCTCTGGAGCCTCTGCAAAGAGAATTCAAACCAGGCGTTAAAAAGTCACAGGGATTTTGTAAACGAATGCATTTACAATATTCTAGCTTCTGCTTGTGAATTTGCACAGAGACCTGAATATACTCTCATCTCAGCTAAATATGTATCAATGGTGAATGTTGTTTGCCATTTGTACAAACGATTTGGATGAGAATATATGAGCATGGTAAGTAAGTTTGCGAATGGTGGTATATTGGACAGCGAGAAAGGTTATCTAAGGTTACAAGGGATTTCAATCAACTGGGCTAATGGGTCAAGGAGTAGCAGATGGAGTTTAATTTAGATAAATGTGAGATAAGCTAAACCGGGGCAGGATTTGCACAGTTAATGGTAGGGCCTTGGGGAGTGCTTTCAAACAGAGAGACCCAGGGGTTCAGAAAAGATTTACCAAGATGTTACCAGTTATAAGGAGATGCTGGATAGGCTGGGACCATTTTCAGCGCACATAGGAGGTTCAGGGGTGACCTTATAGAGGTTTATAAAATCATGAGGGGCATGGATAGGGTAAATAGACAAGGGCTTTTCCCTGGGGTGGGGGAGTCCAAAACTAGGTTAAAGGTGAGAGGGGAAAGAAGTAAAAGGGACCTAAGGGGCAACTTTTTCCAGAGGGTGGTGTGTGTATGGAATGAGCTGCCAGAGGAAGTGGTGAAGGCTGGTACAGTTACAACATTTAAAAGACATCTGGATGGGTAAATGAATAGGAAGGGTTTAGAGGGATATGGGCTAAATGCTGGCAAATGGGACTGGATTAATTTAGGATATCTGGTCAGCATGGACAAGTTGGACTCAAGGGTCTGTTTCAGTGCTGTACATCTCTATAACACTCTGACTGTAAGTGACTACAAGCTCAGTCTGTGCAAGCTATACCATTTAACCCTTTGTGCCCTATAATCATTCTGGTGAATGTACACCTCACTCCCTCCAAGGCCAGTCCATTCTGAGGGGTACTATACATTTAATTTGATCACAGTTTTGATTCTACATGAATCGGAGTTATCCTTTCTTTCTCATTTTTGTTCTAATCCAGCAAACGAGTGGATTGTGTCGAACCCTGAGTTGACAGATAAAACCAAGTACACCATTAATGGCCTGCCAACTGGAGAGAAGATCTTTGTGAGGGTAAAGGCCGTGAACGTGGCTGGAGAAAGCCGCCCGGTCTGTATGACCACAGCCATCCTGGTCAAAGAGGTAGTGGGTGAGCAGCCCTTTCTGTCCGAGAATGTAGCATTGGCCTCTAGCAAGCCGAGGGTAAATGTAGCAAGCCTGTAGCCCACAATGAGGGGGAGATTCTATTAAGAAAGGTTAAGCCCCCTGGAAGGAGAGGCTGGGTGAATCAGTCTGACTTCATTGTGGTGTTGCTGATGGCTGCTGAGGAAATGTGTATTGGGAGGCTCTCCGTATAAACAGGAGAGGCTCCTCATGTCTGACTAAGAGATAGTAGGAACTGCCGATGCTGGAGAATCTGAGATAACAAAGTGTAGAGCTGGATGGACACAGCAGGCCAAGCAGCATCAGAGGAGCAGGAAAGCTGACAGTTTGGGTCTGGACCCTCCTTCAGAAAAGTTTTTCTGACCCGAAACATCAGCCTTCCTGCTCCCCTGATGCTGCTTGGCCTGCTGTGTTCATCCAGCTCTACACCTTGTTAGCTCCTCATGTCGGAGTCTACATTAAGCTGCGGAGATGTTGCTGAATGTCATGATGTGTGTTTCTATAATTTCCCGTGTGTGTATGTGTGCACCTGTGTTTCTCCTTGTGTGACGTATAAATCAAGATCATGCCACTAGTCCCCTCTCCCGTGCCCACTCTGCCATTCTGTAAGATCAGAGCTGATCTGATGCCTCCACATTCCCAACCATCCCTGATAACCTTTCACCTCGCCACCCCATCCCCCACCCAGCTTATCAAAAATCTACCAGCCTCTGTGTTAAAGAGATTTCAAAGACTGCACCTTCTGAGGAAGAGAGTTCCAAAGATGGACAGACCTCTGAGATAAAAAGTTCACTGCCTCGCTGTTTTAATTGGGCGGCGTGTTATTTTGAATCTGCAACCTCTTGATTTGGATTCTGTCACAGGAGGAAAGGTCCTCTCAAATTCATCCCATCAGGACCCTTCAGGATCGTAGAAACAGCAAATAGGAGCAGGAGTAGGCCATTCAGCCCTTTGAGCCTGCTGCACCATTCAATATGATCATGGCTGATCTTCCAACTCAGTCCCCTGTTAACGTTTTCTCCACATACTGTTTGACCCTTTTAGTCCCAAGAACTGTATCTAACTTCTTGATAACATTCAATGTTTTTCCTCTACCACTCTCCATGGAAGAGAATTCCATGACTCCCCACTCTCTGGAGGAAGACATTTCTCCTCATCTCAGTCCTAAATGGCCCACCCTATATCCCTAGACCGTGATCCCAGGTTCTGGACACCCCAGTCATTGGGAACATCCTTCCAGTGTTTACCCCGTTTAGTCCTGCTAGAATTTCTATCAGGTCCCTCCTCATTCTTCTAAATTTATATATTTTACGTGTTTCCCACGTGTGTCTGTGTCTGTGTGTGTGTCTGTGTGTGTGTCTCTGTGTGTCTCTGTGTGTGTCTCTGTGTGTGTCTCTGTGTGTGTGTGTGTGTGTGTGTGTGTGTGTGTGTGTAAGGGCACACAAGCATGAAAGTGCATATGAGTGAGAGAGTGCATGTGTGTGCACAAATGCCAGCGAGAATGAGAGAGTGTGTGCATGAGAGAGAGTTTGAAAGCTTCTCTCACAGACAGACGATGCTCATCATTTTGTTCTCTGCTGGTCGTCTCTTTCAGAACCTCCGAAGATTCGTCTTCCTCGGCAGCTGAAGCAAACGTACATTCTCCGGGTTGGTGAGCCCCTGAATCTCCTGATCCCTTTCCAGGTACAGGGTGCCTTCCAGGGACGGGGATTTTTCAGAAGTTATTCATTGATGGGATGTGATGTTGTTGGCTGGGCCTACTCCTAACTACTGTGCTGCCTTCTGGGACCACTGGCAGAATCACACAACAGTCAGGACACAGAAGGAGGCCATTCAGCCCACCATGCCTGTTCCTGCACCATCCTTGGAATGGAGGGAGAGTGTGGGGAGGGAGTTCCAGGATTTTGACCCAGCGATATTGGGGGAATGGCAATATAGTTCCATGTCAGGATGGTGAGTGGCTTGGATGGGAAAGGAGATGTTTGAGTCTGTACAGAGCTGAACCACTGATGAGAGCTAATCAACCATGATAGCTATCACAGAATCGTTACAGTGCAGAATGAGCCTATTTGGCCCATTGTGTCTGCACTAGCTCTCCATATGGCCATTCTCCCTGACCCTGCACACTGGCCGTTTGAAATAACAGACTCTCAGGCAACACATTCCAGACCTGAACTGCAGGAAACATTTTATTTTCCCATAACACTTTTTCGATTCTTTTGCCAATTATTTTTAGTCTGTGCCCTGTCATCCTCAATCATCCCAGGAGTGGAATAATTTCTCCATGTCTTTTGAATCCACATTCCTTGTGATGTTGAACAGCTCGATCAGATATCCTCTCAGCTTTCCCTTGTCTTCAGGGAAAATGGTCCCTGGGTGTCCTGTTATCACGGAACACACCAGGGTACATCTGGGCTTAATGCATGATTGAGAAGGGGAGTTGGAGAATCACTTCACACCTCTCTCTGATTTTAATGGCGTTCACTTTGACCGAAGTGAAAAGGCAGTGTTTGCTGACACTGGACTGGTGGGTGAGTGTGTGTGTGTGCTCTCACTCAGAAATAGACACGGGCACGGTGCCAGGCCATGTATGTTACTGTGTCATGTACCGTGTCCAAAATCCACATGTGCACAGAAAAGGAATGAAGGAGAGAGAACGGACAGGGAGGGAGAGAACGGACAGGGAGGGAGAGAACGGACAGGGAGGGAGAGAACGGACAGGGAGGGAGGGAGTGAACGAACAGGGAGGGAGAGAACGGACAGGGAGGGTGAGAACGGACAGGGAGGGAGTGCGGACAGGGAGGGAGAGAATAGATTCCCCTGCCCCTCACACCCTCCAAGCCGGGAGAATCCCCCTTATCCCCCAGCCTGGACCTCTCTTCCCCACTCCCCCAGAACAGTTTCTACACCCCCCACACCCCTCACCTGAATCTATTTCCCCCCTCCCTCCTCTCCGGGCCGATTTCTCCCCCCCAGCTCCCTCTCCATTCACTGCCAGATTCGTTAGAATATGTGTGTGGGTGTGTGGGTGTGTCTGAGCGTGTGAGCGTGAGCGTGTGTGTGTGTGTGAGCGTGTGTGTGTGTGTGAGCGTGTGTGTGTGTGTGTGTGTGTGTCTCTGTGTGTGTGTGTGGGGTGTGTATGTGTGTGTGAGCATG
>NC_063349.1:56091395-56091567 GCF_021869965.1 Rhincodon typus
GTGTGTGTGTGTGTGAGAGGGTGTGTGTGTGTCTGTGTGTGCGTGTGAGTGTGTCTATGCGTGTGTGTGAGAGGGAGTGTGTGTCTGTGTGTGTCTGTATGTGCGTTTGTGTGTGCGTGCGTGTGTGTGTGTGTAGTTGTGTGTGTGTGTGAGCGTGTCTGTGTGTGTGAGA
>NC_063349.1:56092067-56095631 GCF_021869965.1 Rhincodon typus
TAAAGATTTTGCTCAAGCTTAGCTTCGCTTCCAACTGATTATGGTACCATATTGCCAAATACGGAAGAGAAATCCTAGAGAAGCCCAGATGTACAGTTTAACAGCATGATAACACTACCTGGAATTAAAAGAATACGCATTCCCATTGGCTGTCCTTTCACCAAATAAACTTTGGGCTTAAAATGATTTTAGACAAGTCAGACTTCTTTGACAGTAAAGACCAACATGAAACTCTAAACAGACATGTTTAATAAAGAATTGCATGTTTTTCTGCTCATGACTGGACTGAACACTTCATATTATGCCATTGTACTACCCCTTGATCATACCGGCCTAGTTGTTTTCATATGACAAATTCGAGATGAACTTAAGCATAGATTTAAAGATCCAACCACACTTTATTTTCTCATCGTACTGCTGAAGTCAAAATATCTCATGAAGGCATTGTTGTAATATTTGATTGAAGTCACGTGCAAATTCTAAAACTTATCTTTGGGTGCAATCAGCCTGAACCTGCAGAACTTTTGTCCCAAACACCATATTTGCAGTTATATGAGTTCCAAGCTTGAAACTACATTGCAATTTAAAAAAAAATGACTCATGGAGACAATAGGACTCCCCTTTGGAGTTAATTTGGTCTTCAGAAACTAAACTTACAAACACAATTTAGCCCAAGAGTGAAACTGTTGGACATGAATGTGTGCACATTTTATAAGCAGAGATATCATTGCAATGTGTAAAGCAGAGTCATCCACCTGTAGGTGAGGGGCAGGAGTACCATAGCATTCAAACTTTGAGTCTTCCATAATATTTTTAACACCTAGTTAAATTGACTCCCTAGCCAGCCAAGAATCTTAAGATAGTAAGAACTGCCAATGCTGGAGTCTGAGATAACAGTGCGGAGCTGGAGGATTACAGCAGGCCAGGCAGCATTAAAGGAGCAGGAAAGCTGACGTTTCGGGTCAGGACCCTTCTTCAGAAATGGGGGAGGGGAAGGGGGCTCTGAAATAAATAGGGGTAGGGGGGAGGGGGAGGTGGTGATAGCAGGTAGGTAGTGGTGGGGATTGGTCAGTGAGGTGGGAGGAGCAGATAGGTGGGAGAGAAGACGGACAGGTCAATGTGACGGGGATGGGGGGTGGGTGCTGGTCTTGGGATGAGGTCGGGGTGGGGAAATTTTGCAACTAGCAAAGTCCACATTGAGACCATTGGGTTGTAGGCTTCCAAGGCAGAATACGAGGTGCTGTTCCTCCAGTTTCTGGGTGGCATTGTTATAGCACTGGAGGTGGCCCAGGATGAACATGTCGTCCAGAGAGTGGGAGTGGGAGGGGGAGTTGAAGTGGTTCGCGACTGGGAGGTGTTGTCATTTGTCGCAAACCGAGTATAGATGCTCCACAAAGTGGTCTCTAAGCCTCCGCTTGGCTTCCCCCATGTACAGGAGGCCACATTGGGAACAGCTGATACAATAGACCACGTTAGCGGATATGCAGGTGAACATCTGTTTGATGTAGAAGGTTTTTTTGGGGCCTGGGATGGAGGTGAGGGGGAAGGTGTAGCGTCTCCTGCGGTTGCAGGGAAAGGTGCCGGGGGTGGTGGGGCTAGTGGGGAGTGTGGAGCGGATGAGGGAGTCGCAGAGAGAGCGGTCCCGCCAGAAGGCGGATAAGGGTGGGGAGGGAAATATATCCTTCGTAGTGGGGTCAGATTGCACGTGTCAGAAGTAGCGGAGAATGATGCATTGAATCCAGGAGGTTAATGGGGTGATACGTGAGAACAAGGGGAATTCTGCCTTTGTTTTTATTGTAGGGAGGGGGTGTGAGGTGCAGGAAACGCAAGAGATACGGTCGAGGGCATTTTCGACCACTCGGGGGGGGGGGGGGAAAAGAGGTGTTGCGGTCCTTGAAATACGAGAACATCTGGGATGTTCAGCAGTGGTACCCCTCATCTTGGCAGCAGATGTGGCGGAGACAGAGGAATTGGGAATAGGGGATTGCATTCTTGCAGGTAGGTGGGTGAGAGGTGGTGTAGTCTAGGTAGCTGCGGGAGTTGGTGGGCTTGAAATAGATATGTTTCAAGGTGGTCACCACAGATGGAGACAGAGGGGTCCAGGAAGGACAGACAGGCATCGGAGATGGGCTAGGTGAACTGGAGGTTGGAGTGGAAGGTGTTAGTTGATGAACTGTTCGTGCTCCTTGTGGGAGCACGAGGCGGCACCAATACAGTAGCGGAGAAAGAGGTGGGGGATAGTGCCAGTGTAGCTGCAGAAGAGGGACTGTTCCACGTATCCTACGAAGAGGCAGGCATAGCTTGGGCCCATTCGGGTACCCATGGCCACCCCTTCGTCTGTAGGAAGTGGGAGGAGTTGAAGAAGCTGTTAAGGGTAAGGACGAGTTCAGTTAAGCGGATAAGGATGTCGGTGGAGGGGGACTGGTTGGGCCTGTGGGAGAGGAAGAATCTAAAGATCTTGGGAGAAGACAGGATCATAGTCACCACAATCAAATCTGCCATGATCTTAAGAGGAAGAGCACATTCATGTGGTTGAATCACGACCCGAACTGCTCATTGTTATGTTTGTACATACATCCTTGCAAATGCACACCTAGTGATGGTGGTCAATTACTGAAGAAATAGGGAGAAGGAGGCATCAAAAACTCCAACCTCAATCATGGTTAAGGTCAAGACACAAATATAAATGTCGAAGCAAAAGCATTCAAAACAACCTTTTACAGTAGACGACTTCATGTGATACCTTTAGTTTAAAAAAAACACCAAAGTGCTTTATAGGAACATTGGTCAAAGGTAATTTGTTTCGAGGTTTGGTCAAAAAAGAATTTTAAAAATGATCCTTGAAAACTAAGGGAAATAAAGATGGAGTATTCAAATACTGATGCTGGAAAATGATCACCTTTGTTCAGCTATTATACCATTACCAAATGATACAGTGATAGTCAGAACTGCAGATGCTGGAGAATCCGAGACAACAAGGTGCAGGGCTGGATGAACACAGCAGGCCAAGCAGCATCATAGGAGCAGGAAGGCTGACGTTTCGGGCCTAGACCCTGCATCAGAAAAGGGGGAGGGGAAGGGGGTTCTGAAATAAATAGGGAGAGAGGAGGAGGCGGATAGAAGATGGATAGAGGAGAAGATAGGTGGAGAGGAAACAAACAGGTCAAAGAGGCAGGGATGGAGCCAGTAAAAGGTGAGTGTAGGTGGGGAGTTAGGGAGGGGATAGGTCAGTCCAGGGAGGACGGACAGATAGAGGCGGCGGGATGAGGTTACTTGGCAGGAGATGGGGGTGCAGCTTGAGGTGGGAGGAGGGGATAGGTGGGAGGAAGAACAGGTTAGGGAGGCAGGGACGAGCTGGACTGGTTTTGGGATGCGGTAGGGGGAGGGGAGATTTTGAAGCTTGCGAAATCCACATTGATACCATTGGGCTGCAGGGTTCCCAAGCGGAATATGAGTTGCTGTTCCTGCAACCTTCGGGTGGCATCGTTGTGGCACTGCAGGAGGCCCAGGATGGACATGTCGTCTGAGGAATGGGAGGAGGAGTTGAAATGGTTCACGACTGGG
>NC_063349.1:56125631-56147988 GCF_021869965.1 Rhincodon typus
CTTTCCTGCTCCTCTGATGCTGCCTGGCCTGCTGTGTTCATCCAGCTCTACAACTTGTTATCGAATAACAGGACTTCCTATCTTTTTCATTCAAGCCCGTTTGTGTCATTGACATTACAGGTACTATTTCCCATACCTAACTACTCTTAGAACGGCAGTGGTGAGCCATTCACTTCAAGTTCTACACCCCATAGTACTTTTGCAATGGGTGCTCCAGGTTTTTGGTTGAGGTATAATGAAGAAATTGAGATATATAAATGGGTCCAAGTTTGAGACATGACTTCTTTGATCTCCTTTACACCAAAACTACTCCAGTAATATGAGTCTTTTTGATTTGATTTACGGTCATGTATACCTAAGTACAGTGAAAAGCTTTGTTTGTGAGCAGAACAACATCCCCCTTCTGAAAACACTAACAAACCAGAAATGTATACAGAGCTTAATGGGTTACTGAACTGAAAATGTTGCAGGTTCAAGTCCCATTCAGAGGCTTTTCAACAAAATGATGCCAACACTAGTGCATTCCTAACAGAACACTGCAGTGACGTGTAGTCTTTCGTGCGAGTGATGTTAAATAAAGGTCACGTCTACTCTCACGGGTATATGTGAAACGTAATTTCTCCAAGAACTGGCTACTTCTCCTTGGCAATCTGGCCAATATTTATCTCGTAATCAGATTAGCTGTTCATCATAATTCTTTTTTGCTGGATCTTTTTGTGTTGAAAATTAGTTGCCACACTTTTGAGTACAAGTCACTACATTTCAACCACAACTTCAGATACAAAGTTTATCCTTTTTATCAAGGCCAGTTCAGTGCTAATTTGCCAGAATTATCTTTGGGATGAGCAAAAAGGTTAGCTCAGTAGAGCTGGGGTTATTCTCTTTGGAGCAAAGGAAATTGAGGGAAGATTTGATAGAGATTCTGAGACTGTGACAAGCTTAAAGATACTAGACAAAGGAAACTGACGGAGCAAGGGTTTCAGAACACAAATTAAGGTTTTCTCAGGAAATACAGCTAGGAACTTAAGGGGATACCTAATGGTATTTTCACTGGACTGTTAATCCAGAGACCTAGATAACATTCTGGGGACCCAGGTTCAAATCTCACAATGGTGGACAGTGGAATGTAAATCTAATAAAATATCTGTAATTAAGAATATAATGATGACCATGAATCCATTACCAATTGTCAGAAAAACCCATCTGGTTCACCAATATCCTTTAGGGAAAGAAACTGCCATCCGTACATGGTCTGGCCTACATGTGACTCCAGACCCACAGCAATGAGGTTGACTCAATGCCCTCCGGGTAATTAGGGATGGGTAACAAATGCTGCCTAGCCAGCAACACCCCCATCCTGTTAATGAATAAAGAAAAAAAAACTTTAAAAACAGTGAGCAGTGGTGACATGCAGTTTGCTGCCTTCAAGAGTAGTGGTAGCAGAAACAATGGATGATTTCAAATAGAAACTGAATAGCAAGTGGGACACCAATTACATACCAGAAGTTGACAGTAATCTAGAGATTTTTAAAATGTGAGGAAACGAAGTTAATTATCAAAAGAGAAAAAAATACTCAAGCTAGTTAAGGTTCGAAAATGTGACAAATCCCCAGGAACTCATGGCCTACATCTGGAAATTCTAAAAGCGGCAGCTACAGGAATGGTAGATGCAGTGGGTATGATTTTCAAAATTGTTAAGATTTTGGAACAATCTCAACAAATTGCAAGTTAGAAAATGTAACACTACTAGACAAAAAAAGAGAAAAAGAACAAACTACAGTTAACCTTGCAGTCATTGGCAAAGTGCTAAAATCCATTAAGGAAGAGTTAACAATGCACTTAAATTCTAGTTTGATTGGACAGTCTACATAATTTACGTGAAATAAATATTGTTTGACAAATTTCTTCCACTTTTTGAGAAATAAATAATACAGAAGACAAATGTGAGCACAATTACAAACATTGAAAACACATTTGGATAAGTACGTGAATAGAAAAGGTTTGGAGGGATATAGGCCAGGAGCAAGCAGGTGGGACTAGTTATGGGATGACGGTCAACAAGGACAGGTTGGACAAAAGCGTCTGTTTCCGTGCTGTATGGCTATGACTCTATAAAGGGGAACAAGCAGATTAATATACTTGAATTTCCTAAAGGCGCCATGCGTAAGGTTAATACACAAGTCAGGGTCCATGGCACTCAGGTCTTATTTTATGAGCGTGAACTGCATGAGACAGGAATAATAGACAGGAAACAAAGAATGGGGATAAACAGGGCATTTTTAAATCAGGTTATGACTAAGTGCTGCAAGAATCAATGAATGCTCAGACAATAGTTATTTACAAATCTACATTGATGACTTAGACAAAGAGATAGCGTACCTACATTTGCTGGAGAAAACCTAAGCTGCGAATGCAAGGTAAGTTGAGTTCAGAGGCCACAAAGGATTTCAATGAGACCAGGGCTGGAATACTATGTGCATGTTTGGTCTCCATCTTTAAGGAAGGATATACTTGCATTGGAGGCATTACAGGGAACATTCACTGGAATGGTTCATGGGACGAAGGGCTTGTCTTATGATAAGAATCTGTGCGAACTGGGCCTCTATTCTTTACAGTTTAGGAGAAGGGGTGGTCTCATTGAAACATAACATTCTAAAGGCGACTGACAAACTGGATGCTGAGAGTTAGTTTCCCTGGCTGAAGAATCCGGGACACAGGAACAAAGTATCAGGAGAAGGGGCTGATCATTTCATGCTGAGAGGAGGACTTTTTTTGGACTCAAACAGTTGTGAACCTTTGAAATTCTCTACCCCAAAAGGGGTGAGGATGCCTGGTAAGTTAATAGGTGAACTGTTATGAATTTAGTTTTCAATTGTGGTGCTGAGATAGCCAAAAGCACAGCAGCACAGTTGGAGCAAAGAGGCAGGGAATGAGGGGGGCAACTCTACATCAGCAGGCACGGTGGCTCAGTGGTTAGCACTGCTGCCTCACAGCGCCAGGGACCCGCGTTCAATTCCATCCTTGGGTGACTGTCTGTGTGGAGTTTGCACATTCTCCCAGTGTCTGCGTGGGTTTCCTCCGGGTGCTCCTGTTTCCTCCCACAGTCCAAAACATGTGTAGGCTCGGTGGACTGGCCATGCTAAACTGCCCTAGTGTTCAGGGATGTGTAGATGAGGTAGGTTTGAGGGATGGGTCTGGGTGGGATGCTCTGAGGGGCTGTGTGGACTTGTTGGGCCAAAGGGCCTGTTACCACACTGTAGGGATTCTATGATAATTATCTATGATAATTAAGTGGAGTTTGAGATGCACTCAGGTACATTTCTGAAGTGCCTGAAAATGAGTGACTGATACATGTTGACATGTACATGCTTGACATTAAAGGCTAAAAATCAGAACTGGGGCTGTTCTAAACACAAGTGTTAAGTGCTGTAGGCCATTTGATCCACCAGGCTGTGACAGTTATACAAGTCATTCAAGAGATCAGATCTAGAATACAGCTTTGGTCTCCTGATTTAAGGAAGGATGTAAATACATAGGAAGCAGTTGAGAGTTTTGCGAGATTGAGACCCAGAATTCACAAGTTGTCCTATGAGGATCAGTCGGGCTTATTTCCATTCAAATTAGAATAGTGAGGGGTGAAGTCAATGAAGCTTGTCAGATCTTGAACTGTTTGGACAAAGTGGCCATGAAACAAATGCTTCTTCTAATTGACAAGCCCAGCGCTAGGCACCACTGCTTTAAAATTAAGGGTTGCCCTTTTAGAATGGACATGAGGGGAAAATCCTTATCCAAGGAATGTGTGAGGTCTCTGCCTCAGAAGATATTGAAGGTGAGGTCAGTGAATACTTTTACAGATCAATAGATTTCTCACAGTGCCAGGGACACGGGTTCAATTCCATCCTCAGGTGACTGTCTGTGTGGAGTTTGCACATTCTCCCCGTGTCTGCGTGGGTTTCCTCTGGGTGCTCCGGTTTCCTCCCACAGTCCAAAGATGCGCAGGCTAGATGGATTGGCCATGTGTAGATTAGGTGGGTTTGAGGGATGGGTCTGGGTGGGATGCTCTGAGGAAAACAAACACTGAGGTAGAAGAGAATGTGGAATTCAGAACACAAACAAATCAGCCATGATTTTATTGACTAAGACAGCAGACTCAAGAGGCCAAACAGCCTACTTCTGTTCCTCACTCACATATATAAATGCTTGAAATTCCAAGAGATCATGGTTAATGAGAATGTGATTTCAATTCAACTCTCCTGTCTACAAAACCTTGACTCCTTTGCTCAAAAACCTGAATATATTCAAAGCTGAGTTAGACAATGGCTGTCCACCATGATATGTCCCTTTAAGACCATGTTTCAAGACGATCATGTTTCATTTTTCTAAATTCAAATTAACATCAGCCCAAGCTACTCAATCTCCCATAAGACAAACCTGTCATGTGTCAATTAGCCTTGTTAAATTCTGTAAACTACTTCCAATGCAACTCAAAACTGCAGAGAATGCTGTTCTGCACATTCTCCAATGGGAGCTTTCTTTAGCTAGAGTATGTAAGCAAAAATTGAACATTAGCTGTCTATGCCAGCTCCCCATCATGAAACTACCGTTCTTGGAATGGTTACAATGTTTAATTGCAGGCATACATGACGTAAATAGATTCAAAATAAACCACCCATATAAGGCTTCACACAAGCAACTTATCAGTTGTTAAAACCAAGTTGTTTTCTTTAATGCTTTCAGAGAAAAATATAATTTACTATTATAAATGCATTTTATTTTATGGTGCAATTGACAGTAGTCTGGAAATCTGTCAAAACTAAACCAACTTTATCAGTGAACAAAATTTGCAGTTACATGATTTTATTAAATATTACCTAGTATAGCAATCAGATGTAGCTAAGTCAGCATTTGAAACAAATACAAGCAGCTATATTTTGTAATCAGCTAAATATATAAACTGAACTGAATTTGCTGTTAAGTTTTGCATCTTAGCACACAGTTCTATTAACGGTTAAAGTAATGGTCTACGTCTTCGAGTGATATACAAAGACAAAGAAGGACCTTCAAAGCATATCATAACATCAACTCTAGCCCTCATTATAGGAACAAACACCCACAAATATCTTTAAACGAAATCTACAAGTGTTGCAAGTTTAGTTCACAGTTCTTTATTCTAACATCAGTGATGTTATGCTCTGCAAAATTTGACAAATCCTTCTCTGTGGAATTTCTGAAATTTTAATGAAGTCTTTAAACAGTAGAAGGCAAGCTGATGTGGTTAAAAGAAAAGTAATTTAGAAAACGTCATACTTGTTCATGAATTTCTAAGCTGGATACTACAGCATTCACAGGTCACATATGCGTCACCTATATTTACTTGCAAAATATCTTTGAATGTCGCTGTAGCATTTACAAACCCTTTCGCCATGCCTAACTCTCTCACCCCCTCCCTGATCTTTATCAGTCAAAATGAACTCCATTCTCTTGGGAACTCCACTCCTCTCCCTTCCCTTTTACTTCATATCTTTTGACGCTTCACTGATTTCCCCAAAAGACTGCCATATTTTTACTTCCGCTTATTTCTTGAGCTTTTTCCCCCCAAGAGACTGGCCTTCAAAACTCCACAAACTGTACTACTTTATCAATAAATCATCTCATCTGATGTCATCTTCATCTATCAGAGATAAGAACATGCAGCAACTTATACTTAGACAAAACCAATGTACGAAGGAGTTAGCAGAAACAAAATTTGATACCAGGCTACAAGGATAATAGAGAAAATAAGCAAAAGATTTTTCAAAAGGAGATTTTAAGTGACTTCAAGTGAAAGAGGCAAAAAGGGTTTCAGGAGAGAATCCCAAAGTTTACGATTGGACAGTCAAAGACACACAGTCACCAGTATACCCAATTCGATACAGTAATTAAAATAAAGATAGAATTGGAGAGAGACATATCTGAAGGTTACAGGGCTGAAGCACATGACAGTGATAAGGACCAGCAAGGCCATGGAGGACACTGATGTACATTTTAAAATCAAGGCATTACTTAATTGGGGCAAAGTGAGCAGAGGAGTGATGAGTGTGCAAGGCTTGGTCTAAGTTAGAATATAGACTAAGGTTTCTGGTGCAGTCACGGTGTCAAAACAAATTGAACATTTAAACTGCATTCAAGAAATGGATATAAACAACACAAACTTGCTACAAATTCGGTACAAAATCTTACAAATTAAGATTTGTGAAGGCGACAAGGGCATATGGAGGAGTAATTTTAAAATTTAAATATTATTGCTTATATGCCAAAAATTAGTAAACTTGCCTGTGTTGCATCTCATTATTTGATGAATATAAAACTAGCAAGAGCAGCTGAGCAAATCTATGCCTGAACCTCAATTTAGCATGCTGCCTAACAATCCAAAACCACAAGTGCATGGTGGCAATGGCATTGCAAAGCTAAACGATAAATGTTGAAATAATCTACAAGTGAGACAGACAGATAAAGCACAAATAGAAAAACTGAACATTAAGCTTTTTTCATTCATGGCATCCAAGTGTTTTATTAAATTCAAATTTCACCATCAGGCAAGGAGGAATTTGAACCCTTTAGTTTGAATCCAATGACAATCATTGTTACAGTGGACCCAAAGCAGCTACTCTTACTGTAATGTTTCTTATTTAAATGCTATTGACTGCTCGAGGGAAACATCCAATCTTTCAAAATGTCTCTACTGCAGGTAATCTAGTCCACAAAACCTAGGCAACTTGGCACAATTTACATCTATTTCTCAACTGCTTGTTTGTCCTCTTTGAACAGAATGTTTGGACTGACCCACCATTATACTGAGGCACTGTAGATTCTTAAAAACAATAATGTCCATAACAGCAATGTGAAGAGTAAGCAAATTAACAGAAGAGTTTTAATCTTCAGTCTTGAATCTCCTCTGCTTTAATCTGACAAATCAAGATGATGCTTTAAAACTTCAGCTTGAATGAATCCTAAATGGTCAAGCAGAATTTTGAGGGGGCTGGAACACAAGAGCAGGGTTGTACTGCTCAGACTGTACACGGCTCTGGTGAGATCGCACTTGGAACACTAAGCAGTTTTGGACCTGGTATCTAAGGAAGGAAGTGCTGGTCCTCCAGGAGATTCTCAAGAATGATCTCAGGAAGGAAGGACTTGTCATGTGCTTACATGTATGTGACATTCAGAAGAATGAAGGGGGGTGGAATCTGAATGAAACTTACAGAATGCTGAGAGGCCTGGGTAATGTGGAAGTGGAGATGTTTCCACTAGTAGGAGAAACTAGGACCTGAGGGCACAGCCTCAGAGTGAAGAGATGTGTCCTTCAATCAGAGATGAAGAGGAATTTCTTCAGCCAAAGAGCAGTGAAACTGTCCAAGTTATTGCCGCAGAAGGCTGCGGAGGCAAAGTTATTGAATTTCTTGAAGACAGGGGCAGATAGGTTCTTAATTAGTAAAGGGTGACAGTAGAAGAATGGGATTCAGAAACATATCAGTCACGATCCAATAGGAGAGCAGACTTAATGGGCCGAATGCCTTAATTCTACACTTATATCTCCATGTCCAAATACACAAACATTTTAGAATTTAGGAAAAACAGACATGCATTTTTATGAAAATCTTCATGCTCTCAGGGCATCCCTAAGCACTTCACAGCCAATAAGGTATTTTCTAAAGCATACACACTGCTGTAAGGTAGGGAGGGCAACAGCTAACTCTTAGTGAATTACGACTTGTCGTTACAGTTACCATCTGCATAAGCTCATCAAATCTGTTGGGAATAGGGTTAAGCGAACAATTTAAATTAATGACAAGACAATATTTTGATGTCATTCTATAAGCCAAGGCGTCTCAATCCCTCTTTGGCTCTTCAAATCACGCTTTGATTTTTCACACCAGCTGAAGGCACATGGGAACTATGGTTTCCTGAATGGTCTGCTGGATGGAATTTCTGACAATGGAGCACTCACTCCGTGCTGTACTGAAGTGTTAGCTTTGATCATGTGCTCAAGTATCTGGTATAGGGATTAAACCCATGACCTTTAAATGGAGAGATGAAAGTGCTACCACAGAAATGAGGCTGAAAGCCTTACACTTCTGCTCACAAAGACAAGACCACAGGCATCACAACTCCCAATTTAATTCTGATCTGTGTTGCCATTACATTCTATTTAAAATTTAAAATCATAAAACACTCCTCTATCAAGACAACCAAGCTTCAGACAATTAGCACTGAGCTGTTTTTGTATTTGCTTTGGTTAACTTTGGATGTTGATGGATTAGAGCCAACAGAAGGCACCAGGTCACAAAACAGAAAGCCTTTTTTGTGGATTACTGAGTCAGCTACCAGAAGAAGGGAGCCAGATACAGTTGTATCAATATCTCATAACAGTTCAGAATCAAAGTTCTCCTAAGTTCCAAATTAAACAGTGGCAACTTGTAACGGAGTTCTTGAGCATAATAGTAAACACCCCACACAACTACACATATACACTAAGGCACTATAATTAAAATAAAAGCTTTTCCAGGGTTAAGAAACTGGCCTTTGGCCACCCGACAGCATAGCTAATCTAAGAAGTAAAATTATTCTGTTTTAAAGTTTGCTTCATGAGAAAAGCCACTGATTTCCAATTAACACAAAGTGACTCCAATGACAGAATTGCAACGTGAACTTTGCAGAAAGCCCACATTTGACACCAAGGGTCTTGAACATTGAACATTTCAGATTTAAGCTCCTCTTCATGAAGTTTGCAAACTGTCATCAGTCCTTTTAGAAAATCAGCTAGCCGTTAACACTTCTTTCAGCTTTATTTCTGCCAAGGCAGAAAGCTGAAAGCAAGTAACCAGCTCAGGCAAATTAAATTACTGCAAATGAGAGAACACAGAGCAACGGACATTTTAACAAAGCCAAGTTGCAAGAATATTATGGCACTTGGTATGCTGATTAAAGGGCTGACAGCCAAGTTTGAATTGCTGGTTTCATTTAAAGCATTCATGGCTTGTGTTCCTTCAGTCAACAACACCAATTTTCTTTGATGTAAAAGATTTGCATGACGCTGTGCATAGATTTTCTTTCATGAGTGCAGATGTGCAAATGCTCTTATCTTTTGAAATATCCACTCAAACATGTCGTTCTACTAAAGTTATATAAATTTATGCAAATTAGCATTAAATTGATTGGGAATTTCCACATCAAGACAGCTGACAACAGGAACTTCAAAGACTAAAGGGGGTTAACAAGTCGGAGTTTAAAACAGCAAACAAAAATCTATTTTACCTATGCCTTTAGTCAAGGCAAAAACAAAATTCCATTTCATTCCTGAACCTGACACACAAAAAGATACACCACGTACATGATAAAAGTATACCAATCACTCGGTCAAATAGAACTCTGAAATTTAATGGAAATTTAAACTCAATCCTAAGCTGTTCTTAAGAGCAAGTGACCACGTATACTTGCTCTCTGATGTTTTTATGGTTTATTTCACTGAAGAAAATTGCGGTTATTTTAATGGTAATTATTTCTCCATTTCTAAAAGATTATGTTAAAAATGTGAACTACATTAAATCCAACAAGCAGAAGAGTAAGAAAAGATACAGCTTTCTGTTGTGGATGAGTTCATTGCTCTTTTAAAAATACAGGTCTAAAACAAATATAATCATGCAGATTCAAGGGTATTAAGAATGCAGTTTTTTGTGCCCTAAAAAAGGCAAGTTAGTAGCGCATTTTTTAAAAAAAAATAAGCACTGTTCATCTAAATATCAACTTAAATCATTAACTATCAAACCAAAACACACATGCCACATTGAAACTGAAGGTACATTTTCTTCTATATAAAATTCTGGACCACAACTTAAGTTCTCAGACATGTAATTTTAGAAAATTAACAACGTAACAACATAAACAGATGTTTTATCCTATTTTCTGTTAATGGACAATTAAATCATCCAAAATAACCGAAAAAAACTAAAAGAACTGACGCTGCAAATCAAACAAAAACAAATTGCTGCAAAAGCTCAGGTCTGGCAGCATCTGTGGAAAGAAATCAGAGTTAACATTTTAGGTTCAGTGACCCTTCCTCAGAACTGCTGAGCTTTTCCATCAATTTCAGTTTTTGTTTCAACCAAATTCTTGGTAATTGGAGAGATGGTGGCATAGCGCTAACATCACTGGATTAGTAACCCAGAAGCTCAAGCTATTGCTCTGGGTACATGGGATCCAATTCCAACAGAGCAGCATGAGAAATTAAAATTACTAAATCTTCAATCCAGGATAGTTTCAATAATGGTGTCCATGGAACATTCTTTGATTGATGTTAAAAACCCCATGTAGTTCAATAATCTCCTTTTTTGCCACATTTACCAAGCTGGCCTACTTCTAACTTTTAATTGGCCTCTTAAGTGGCCCAGCAAGCCACTAACTTCAAGGACAATTAGGCTTGGGCAATGAATACTGGTCTTGCCAGCATGCCCCACATCCCATGAAAGAATAGGCAAAAAAAAACGCAAGATGTGGCAGCATCTGCAAAAAAAAAAAGCAGTTAACATGACATGACGCTTCTTCAGAATTGATAGTAGCAAGGAAAAGGTGGTATATTTGTTATTAATGGGGTGGGATGCAAAGGATTAAGTGGATAAGTGGAGACAGAGCCTGAAGAGACAGAGAAACAAAGTAAGGCATACAAAGGGATAGAACATAGAACAGTACAGCACAGTACAGGCCCTTCGGCCCACGATGTTGTGCTGAACTTTTACCCTAATCCTAACATCTATCTAACCTCCACCCCTACCATATATTATCATCCATATGCCTATCTAATAGCCGCTTAAATGCCCCTAATGAGGCCGACTCCACTACCCGCTCCGGCGATGCATTCCACGCCCCTACCACTCTGAGTAAAGAACCTACCTCGACCTCTCCCCTATATCTACCTCCACTCACTTTAAAACTATGCCCCCTCGTAATAGCTACCTCCACCTTAGGAAAGAGTCTCTGGCTGTCTACTCTATCTATACCTCTGATCATTTTGTACACCTCTATCAAGTCACTGCTCATCCTTCGTTGTTCTAAAGAGAAAAGCCCAAGCGCGCTCAACTTTTCCTCCTAAGACCTTTCCTCCATTCCAGGCAACATCCTGGTAAATCTCCTCTGCACCTTTCCAACACTTCCACATCTTGAAATGAGGTGACCAGAACTGGACACAATACTCCAGATGTGGCCAAACCAGGGTTTTGTATAGCTGGAGCGTAACTTCACAGCTCTTGAACTCAATCCCTCTATTAATGAAAGCTAACACACCATACGCCTTCTTAACAACTCCATCCACCTGGGCAGCAGCTTTCAGGGAACTGTGGACATGAACCCCAAGATCCCTCTGCTTCTCCACACTGCCAAGAATCCTTCCGTTAACCCTGTATTCTGCTTTCAAGTTTGTCCTTCCAAAATGAATCACCTCACATTTTTCAGGGTTAAACTCCATCTGCCACTTCTCAGCCCAGCTCTGCATTCTATCAATGTCCCTTTGTAACCTAGAACAACCCTCCGCACTATCCACAACTCAACCCACCTTTGTATCATCCGCGAACTTACTAATCCACCCTTCCACTCCCACATCCAAATCATTTACAAAAATCACAAATAGAAGAGGACCCAGAACAGATCCTTGTGGTACACCACTCGTAACCGAGCACCATGTTGAATATTTTCCGTCCACTACCACCCTTTGTCTTCTAAGGGTCAGCCAATTCTGAATCCAATCTGCCACATTTCCCCCTATCCCATGCCTCCTTACGTTCTGCATGAGCCTACCATGGGGAACCTTATCAAACGCCTTGCTTAAATCCACATCCATTGCTCTATCTTCAGCCACGTGTTTGGACACCTCTTCAAAGAATTCAATAAGGTTTGTGAGGCATGATCTACCCCTCACAAATCCATGCTGACTATCATGAATCAAACTGTGCCTATCCAAGTGATCATAAATCCTATCTCTGAGCCCTTTCCAATAATTTGCCCACCATTGAAGCAAGACTAACTGGCCTGTAGTTTCCAGGGTTATCCCTATTCCATATTTTGAACAAGAGAATGACGTTTGCCACTGTCCAATCTTCCGGCACTATACCCATGGACAGTGAGGACGAAAAGATCATCGCCAAAGGCCCTGCGATCTCTTCCCTCGGTTCCCATAGAATCTTTGGATAAATCCCATCAGGCCCGGGGGATTTATCTATCTTCAAGTTCCTCAAAACTCCTAGTAGATCTTTCTTACTAACATCCACCTCCTCTAGCCTACCAGCCTGTTTCACACTGTCCTCCCCGACAACCAGGTCCCTCTCAGTTGTGAATACCGAAGGAAAGTATTCATTGAGGACTCTCCTATCTCTTTAGGCTCAGTGCACAAATTCCCTTTACAATCCTTGATCGGCCCTACCCTTTCTCTGGTCATTCTCTTATTCCTCACGTACATGTAAAAAGCCTTGGAGTTTTCTTTGATCCTATCTGCCAAGATTTTCTCATGCCCCCTTATAGCTCTCCTAAGCCCTTTCTTCAGCTCTTTCCTGGCTAACTTGTATCCGTCTACAGCCTTTTCTAATCCTGGTTTCCTGAACCTTATATAAGCATCCTTCTTCCTCTTATCCAGTCGTTCGACCTCTCGAGAACCAAGGCTCCCTCGCTCGACCGCATCTTCCCTGCCTGCTAGGGACAAACATATTCAGCACACGCAGTATGCATTCCTTAAACAATCTACACATTTCTATAGTGCTCTTCCTTGACAGCATCTGTTCCCATTTTATGTTACCCAGTTCTTGCCTAACAGAATTATAATTACCCTTCCCCCAATTATAAACCTTACGCTGCTGTATGTACCTATCCTTTTCCATGGCTATTGTAAAAATAACAGTTATGATTGCTACCGTCAAAATGCTCTCCTACCAACAGGTCTGACTCTTGGCCCGGTTCGTTGCCAAGCACCAAATCCAAAGTGGTCTCTCCTCGTGTTGGTCTATCTACATACTGTGTCAGGAATCCTTCCTGAATGCACTGGACAAAATCCACTCCATCTAAACTATTACAACTAAAAAGTTTCCAATCAATATTTGGAAAGTTGAAGTCACCCATGACTACAACCCTGTGACTTCCGTACCTTTCCAGTATCTGCTTCCCAATCTGCTCCTCCACTTCTCTGCAACTGTTAGGGAGTCCGTTAAAAAAAACCCTGAAAGTGACTGCTCCTTTCTTGTTCCTGACCTCAACCCAAACTGACTCTGCAGACATATCATTCTCGAACTGCCTTTCAGTAGCTGCTATACTAGCCCTGACTAGCAATGCCACTCCGCTGCCTCTTTTGGTTGACAGTAAGCCAGGGAAATAGAGGAGTTTGTGATGGGGATGATGAGTGGATGAAAATGGGCTGGCTGTGCTGGAAGAAACCTATGTCATGACAGGACCTAGGATTTGGGACTGGGCAAATGGAAGGTGGACATGGAACGAGGAGCTCAGGTTCTAAAATTATTGAACTTTATATTGAGTTCTGAAGATTGCAGGGTGTCCAAAAGGAAAACGAGACACTGTTCTTCCAGCTTGCACTGAGCCTCACTGGAGCACTGCAACAGGCCCGAAACAGAAATGTTGATCCGTGAATACTGTGGTGTGTTGAAGTAGCAGGCAACTGGAAGCTTGGGTCATTTTTACAGACCAAATGCAGGTGCTCCACAAAACAGCTGCCCAGCCTGCATTTTGTCTCCCAGATGTAGAAGAGACCACAATGACAGCCATGAAGGCAGAAGTCAGATTGAATGAAGCGCAGCTAAATCACTGTGACTGGAACCTTGGATAGTAAGAAAGGACATTGTAGGGAGGCAAGAATTGCAACTTCTGCAATTGCATCGGAAGTTGTCGTCAGGATCATGGGAGTGGACAAGGAGTGTCCTGGAAGGAATGGTCCCTGCGAAGTGCTAAGGGAGAGGAGGGGAATGGGTGACTGGTGGTGGTATCACACTGGAGGCTGAGGAATTGGCAGCTTATGATCCTTTAGATGCTGATGGGTATGAAGTGACAACAATGAAGAAGATCCTATGTGTGTTGTGGGAGGGATGAGAAGGGTTGAGGGCATAAATAAAGGAAGTGGGTCAGACACGGCGAACGGCCCTGTCAACTATGGAGTTTGAGCGAAACAGTGGACATTTCTGAGGCACCCCTCCGCTTTATGGAATGTCCCATCAGAACAGATGCAGAAAAACTGGGAGAATGGAATACAGTCCTGACAGGAAGTAGTGTGCGAGATGTATAATCCAGGGAACTGTTGGCATCAGTGGGTTTGTAACAGATATCAGTATTTCCAGAAATGAAAATACTGATGTTGAGGAAAGGAAGGAAGGAGTCAGATGGACCAGGTGAATGTGAGAGCCGGGTGGAAATTGGAAACAAAATTGATCATTTTTTCCAATTACTGAGGAGGGGGAAGCAGCAACAATGTCTTCAATGGACCAAGTCAGAAGTCAAGGCAGGTGAAGTCCTGATGAAGGGGCTACGCTCCAAAAGTCTGTGATTTCAAATAAACCTGTTGGATTATAATCTAAGATAACAAGGTGTGGAGCTAGATGAACACAGCAGGCCAGGCAGCAGAGGAGAAGGAAAGCCGACGGTTCGGGTCTGGACCCTTCTTCAGAAAAAAAAACTATAATCTGGTGTCATGTGACTTCTGACTTTGTCCACCCCAGTCCAACACAGGCACCTCCACCTCAAAAGACCAATCAATTGGGAGAGGGACATCCATCACCTGACATCAGCAGTGCTGCCTCCTTCTCTCATCAACAACTGAAAAAGATTTAGGAGCATTTTACTGCATTGCACAGATCCCTTAATCCAAACTTATTAGATTTTGGGTTAAGTTTTGACTGCCACACAATTTTAGTTCAATTAAAACTCGAGCAAAAATAGCAATTCAATTGATGAAAGTTCAACAAATATGAAAATAAATCCTCATTTCATGTATTGCACCTGCAACCTATATGGTCTTTCACCCCAGTAGATTTGGCTATCCCTTTCCAGATTTCAGGCCTGTACTCGAACGTGGAAGCAACTACTGAACAGCGTGGAGATATCTGACCAAAAGTCTCATTTTGTTTTCTTACTTTTGGGCAGTATTTTGCAGGCTTAGTTCAATACATTTTTGGCTTTGGGGCTGAAAACACTCAGAATAACCACCATCGAATGAAGGTACAAATGTGACAACCACAAGTGCCCTGTGGATCAATGTTATTCTCTATTTTGTATCATCTGAACACCCTCAAAACATGAAGCACATTACCAAACAAATCCACTAACAAAAACAAGTCATCTAAGTAGACTGGCAAAGGTCTGATGCGCTGTGTGGCCCAGTTTCTATCATACAGCACTGCCCTTTCAAACTTGCTTTCATTATATTTGTTGGCAAAAAGTAGAAATTCATGCCAAAGATGTTCAAGGGAAAAAAAAACTTGCTGTGCACTTCTTGCCTTGACATCTAAAAGCACTTAGCAGCTATAGAAATACATTTAAAGTGCCAGAACAATGATAATGTAGGAAACTGGCAGTCAATTTGCATACAGCAAGCCGTCACAATCTAGCCATTATCAGACTTTTTTTATCTATTTTTGCAATGTCACGAGGGGGATATAAAATATTAATTCACAACACGGTGGGGGGGGCCCCATTTCATTGCTTGTCATAGTGGCGTGCATCTCGTGCATTTATCCGAGGTTCGGGTGAGGTTCAGTTTCATAACTTATTCGAAATATTGTGTAACAGTCCTTCATAACTGCACTGGTGTCAGTCTTGATTCTGCACTTCAAATCTGGAGTGGGATGTCAACTCAAAACCCTCTACCCAGTTGTGAGTATACTATTCGGTGAACCACAATTGACAACTGCTCCCATGAACATGGCATTTTTCTACAATATGAAAGTACTTCTACAGAGAATGTGGTAACACTTAACACAGTATAAACATTAAAATCAAAGTTTCTCAGATTTACTTAAGAATTAAGAGTTCCAAGCATTGGTTTCTCAGAGCAGAGCTCCAGGATGCTTCTTCAACTTCAAGATGCAGTCCCAGTTCCACAGCTACCGCATCCACCAAAAGCAATTATCCATGTTTACTAAGAGATGAACTGCTTTTAACTACAGATAAGTACCATGCTTCCAGAGATAGGATTTAAGGTGGGTTTCAAATATGATACTTTAACTTTCAAACACTTCCGACAAGGTAAACAGAAGTCACACCCAATTTGTAGTGAGAGTTAAATCTTACACGTCTGTTTTTGCCAAACTATCGTGTCAGAGTCACACAGCATAGAAACCGACCCTTTGATCCAACCAGTCCATGCCGAACATCATCCCAAACTAAACTAATCCCACCTGCCTGCTCCTGGCCCATATCCCTCCAAGCCTTTCCTATTCGTGTACTTATCCAAACATCTTTTAAATATATCTGTACCTGCATCCACCACTTCCTCAGGAAGTTCATTCCAAACATGAACCACCCTCAAAAAATTTTCCCTTCATGTCTTTTTTAAAATATCTCTCCCCTCTAGTTCTGCTAACTTCCAGTTTAAGTATACATTTATACCTCCAACATTAATTAGCCAAATACTGCTACAGGATATTGTACCAAGAAGATTAAAAGAAAACTGATTTTGCACAGCGTCCGTTTTGGGATCTTGCTATGTGCAAGCTGACATTAGCTGTTATGTTTGTCAACATAAGTGACTGCATTTGAAACGTGTCTAATTTATTATGCAGTGTTTTATGACATCGAGGCCTAGACAGTAATGCATAAAGGCAAGTTTTCCTGTTTGCACCATTTATACTGTTTGGTGTGCAAGGCTGACAGCATGTGGTATCAAAGACATCATAGCTGACAGTGACTTGATATTTTAGTACTTACAAGCATTCAGATTGATTACAATAAATCTGAAAAGGCATGGTTTTGAAAATTAGTCATCTCCTAATCAGACAAACACTAACTTTTATCTTAACTCCTTGTGACAATTTATCAAATACAATGCAGTAGGTTTAGACTTTTATCCATGTCTCATTGCTGAATATCAAGCTGGGAAGCGGGAAAAAAAAAGGTAAAAGGCATACTGTGCGTGACATTCGGCTTACCAGGATAGTGTTTCTCCTAGTTGACAATCATCACATCATTATGGTGGTATGGTCACTTTTTAATAATGTGTCTTTGAGATATGAACAATGGCAATCACGTTTGCTGACCACTTCCAATTGCATCAAGGTACTATGTCTTTGAGCTATGTTTGTAGAACTAGTCAACTTACCCTAGTACCTAAAACAGTAAGGATCAATTGCACTGCATTATTAAGGGGAGACACAACCACAGACATTCGCTGGGGAAATCTGAGTAAGTTGTAGCAAAGTGGCAATATCATTAGGTGAGTAAATCAGAACTCCAGGCTTATGTTCTAGGACATGGGCTCAAAGTCCACCTTGTCAAATTGTCAAATCTGAATTCAGTTTAAAAAACCTGGGATTAAGTTAGCATGGTGGTGAGCATGTAACCACTGTTGATTGTCATAAAAACCTACCTGATTTACCAATGTCCTTCAGGGAAGGCATTCTACCATCCTTAATTGGTCTGGCCCACATGTTAGTCCAGACCCACAGCAAATTAGATGATTCTTAACCGCCTTCTGGGCATTGGGAATGGGCAATAAATGCTAGCTGAGCCACTGATGTCCCTGATCTCTCAAATGAATTAAAAAGCCATGTCCGCACATTCTGAAACTGTATTTCCAGAAATTAATTTCAGCAAATGAAAATTTACATTCACATATGCAGCATTCCGAATTAAAATCCAGCCATTTAAACCTTGGGTTTGCTGCACTTTCCAGCCATAGGTTAATGTACACAGTAAGCAAAAGTGGAGCTCAAATGCAGTTGAGAATCATTCCGCAAGACAAAATAAGTGCACTTCTTTTCACGAAGAAATTAGTGTCAACCAATGGTGCTATAACAACTTCACATTACAGGCAAATGTAGTAACAAATGTCACAATCAAAGCTTGTTGGTTGTGTTAAAAGTTTGTTGATTTTCACCCTATTTTCCAGAGTTATCAAATACCTCCTAAAGAATTAAACACTAATTTATACAAATGAGAGGACAGCTCACAAAGCTGAAATGGCTGAAGAACGTCCCTCATTTTCCAACTCTCTAATCCTAAAATCATGACAACAGATTTAGTTATGTAACTCTTCAGGCTGCTAGCTTAGCTTTCACTGTATTATCTACTGTGTACTTCACTGGAGATTGTTCAGAGAAGATTTACTGGAATGAGCAGCTTGTCTTACGACATTAAGTTGAGACAGACTGGGCCTATTCCAAGTCGAATTGAGAAGAGTGAGGGGTGACTTGATTCAAGTGTTTAAGATCCCAAATAGTCTTGAAAAGATGGACATGAAAATGAGGTTTCCTCTTGTGGGTCAGTCCACGACTAGGGAACTATGTTTAAAATGAGGGGCCAATTTTTTTTTTTTTTTTTTAAAAGACAGACTTGACGAGAAACGTTTTCTCAGAGGGTTGTGCGACTTTGGAACTCTGCCTCTGAAGTCAGGTCATTAAATATATTCATGGCGAAGAGTGATTCCTTTGCCTTACAAGAATGTAAGGTTTTTGATATCAGATCAGAATATGAAATTCAAAACACAAACAGATCAGCCATGATGGTATTGAATGGTAGAGAAGCCTCAAAGGAATACACGGTCCACTTCTATTCCTGTCTCATATGTTCCTGTGTAGAGTTGAAGAAACTTGATTTCAGACCCAACTCTAAATTCCTTCTATTGGTCAGTCATTCTCAAACTTGTCAAATCACTAATACCAGCGATATTTTCTATCATCTTTCGAATCAAAATGAAAGGACAAAAGCAAACATGAGCTGCAGGCATGCCAAGGAGAAAAGTCATTTACAATATCACATCAGCTGAAATAGACAGGAGATAGTGTCAGAACACCTGGCTCAAGAACTGCCCAGAAGGTAAGATACTCAGAGCAATTCCATTGCATCCATTCACACATGGGTCAAAAGCACAAATTTCAAAGAAATGTCAAAACCTTCATAAGGATCTGCTTCACTGACTTAAGTGCAGAGAAAGCAGATGTACAGCTGCAACCAAAATCATTATTCATCATGAAAAACTACATCACAACTTTTAAACCAAGAACAGCCACCAAGAGAGAACGACAAGAACAACAAAATGTCAGGGTCATTATTCAGATCAACAGTCCGCCCACCTGTTGTCCTCAAAGCTCAACTAGGGTTTAAGCCATTTGCGAATTGTCAGCCAATACTGATATTTCACTTCAACCCTGCCATCCACAGAAAGAATCATGTCAATGATTGATAGTGAAATGTCCCTATGTTTAGAAGTGCTGAAATTCGATCCATTCAAGGTACCTAAGTAGAATCAGAAAAGTAATTTCTCTCTAATTTATAAGGTAGGATCTCTAATGAATAAAACGTGCCTATAACACAGGTGATCAAAACTAGATTCACTGCATTCTTCTGGAAAGCTAATATCAGGGTGAAACATAGAATTTGTGTTATATTTCAGTTGTATTCTTGCTGTCCGTAGTCTGTCAAAACACTGATGCAATTGACCTGGTCCCAAAACATACATTTGAAAAGACTTAGACAATTACTAGTTTTAAGTAAATTACCATTATAATGTGCAAGTACATCAGAAGCCCCATGTACTTATCATTCCCATTTTTCAACAATATGTCCATCCTCAAAGAGGGGTCACTTCAAACCTAGCAGCTAAGGAATGCTTCCATTCTAAACCATGGTTTCCATTGTCTGTCATCTCAGGAATGCACACTGCAAAGCACGGCAGGGTGGAATGTATCCGCCCATCTGATATCATCAAACTGGCACCATGCAGTGCATACTATGAATCACACTACCCTGTACTATAGGCTTCATTTACCTTTAAAAGGAAATGTTTAACATATTTTTGAATACATTTCTATCTAGTGTTCTGTGACAGGAACTATTTTTATTATACACCTGCCATCTTCTTATAATGCAGGTCCTGAAGGGTGCGCTGCAGAACGTTTTACAGACTATTTACTTTTGCAACTCCATGATTTTAAGGCTAGACACCTTGAAATATTAAGTTACAAAATAAACCTGATTTTGCACAAGAATTCCAGGTCAGTGTATATATCCTGCGTTGCGTAAATATATCAATGAAACATACCTTAACCTTGGTCTAAGTTGTTAATTTTAACCATGGTCAATCATGGAATAGTTATTGCTCAATAAATAAAATGAACCACATCAAAATATCTGAAGTGTGATCATAAAATCAATACTTGCGGGAACTTTGAGCACAGGGATCACAATGACAACTGTCATCAACAAGTGCTAAATACACTCAAATCCAAAAACAGACATTTAAAGATTCCCAGGCGTAGGCTGATCACAGTTATGACAAGCTAAAAACTTTACTGCTGCATTTTGTATAATTGCAATACTTCAGTTAAAGCTGTTGAGCAATCGATTCGTCCCTGCTAAGGTAAAAGACTGTGTTTGTTCAGCTTATTTCAGCATCACGGAGAAATCTAACATTTAGAATCATTTGTTCAAAAGCAAGCCAACATATATCAGACAGCCGTTATCACATAAATCAAAAACTGACAAAGAACATGCTTCAGAAGCACAAGAGGCTGCACAACATCCATTGCACAACTTCACTGCAGATGAACAAAGTGCAATTTCCTGCCAGGAAGATAGAAGATGCTCAATCATAGCACTTTCGTCAATGAAAGAAACAGCAACATGCAACATGACTGTGGCAATCTATTTGTGAAACAACTGAATGCAATATCCTTCATCGATGGACTTCAACGCCTTCACAGTACAGGAAGAAAACCTCTGAACCTCTTAAGCAATACAAACTAAGACCACACAAAGGGTGCAAAAGTTCATAAACCTACACTTGTGGTGCAACAAAGTGGTTTGAGTTGTGGTCACAGAGCTGTCACTCAGCCTGAGAACTCAGCTTTCAGACTCTGCTTACACCCCAAATTCAGTGCAACAGCTTTGAAAGCACAGTTCCACAGCAGCAGTGAAGCTTAGGCAGTAGAAAGGGGTAATTTGGGAAAGAATTCCAGCCCAAATCATAATGGTAATCTCCAGCAATGCTGCAAACTCCCTCACCCTCACGTACAGTGGCAACACATATTCCTTAGTCCCACCCTCAGGCAAAAGACAGCATCTTGTGATCAGAAACGGCACTCCGGCCCAGTCAACGGCAAAGTGACTGACAAGAATTCAGAGCTAACAAGGTGTAGAGCTGGATGAACACAGCAGGCCAAGCACGAAAGCTGACGGTTTGGGCCTAGACCCTTCAGAAGAAGGGTCTAGGCCCGAAACATCAGCTTTCCTCCTCCTCTGATGCTGCTTGGCCTGTGTTCATCCAGCTCCACACCTTGTTATCTCAGATTCTCCAGCATCTGCAGTCCCTACTATCTCTGACAAGAATTCAGCTTTGATTCTGTCAGAGCTGAGCTGTCACTCCCATTCCTATCATTCAACCAAAGCAAGTTAAATATCTCCACAGTTCACACCCTTAGTGACCAAAGGACAGCTAATCTCTACCTTAGGAGAGACGGCTGGGAGGTGGAAATAAAATGGGAAAGGAGCTGTTATAAGTGGTGAGAACAAAAGGAATGGTGTGGACTTGAAACAAGAATTTTGAGGGGAGGCATCAGACTGGTACTTGTATGGAAAAATTAGTGTGTGGATGGGGTGGAAAGAAGATAAAGCAAAGTTAAAAAGGTAATGGTGAGAAGGTGAAAGCAAGTCGAGGGACAGGGGAGGTGAAAAATTGAGACTTACGGAAGTCGTGTTGAGGTGATGGAAGTGGTTACCTGAGGTGTAGTAGGGTGCGAGGAAGGAGAAGGGAGGAGCAATGACGGTGCAGACGGGTTCGGGGTGTAGGAGGAAAACATGACGGAGGGTGGAAGGGGGGGTGGTCAGGACAGAAGAAACTGTGGGCTAGTTATCAGGTAGTGGGGTAGTTTTTTTTGGGGGGGGGGGGGAGACATGGGGTCCAGAGGCAGCGCAGCAACTTGCAGAGGAGACATATGATGGGGGTGAAGGCAAGGGCAGTGGGCTAATTCACCAGGGGGCGTGTTGGAGGTAGGGGTAATGCACCAGGGGCACACGTTAGGGACAGGGTAATGTGCCAGGAGTCATATTGGGGGTGTGGGTAATGCACAGGGTGGGGGCGAGTTGGAGTTGGGAGTAAAGCAGCAGACGGTGCATGTTGGGGATAATG
>NC_063349.1:56148388-56156061 GCF_021869965.1 Rhincodon typus
TGTGTGTTGGGGAGGGCGGTTTAATGTGCTGGGGGGGGGGATGTGTGTTGGGGGGTGTGCGTTGGGGAGGGGGGTGTGTGCTGGGGAGGGGGGGTTAATGTGCTGGGGGGGGGGTTAATGTGTTGCGGAGTGAAGGTGGTGGGGGGGGGGCAAATGCGTCCACTCTCGGGTCCCCGGGACTGCAGCTCCAGGTGATGGGGCGCTGCTAAAGGCCCGCGGCCTCGGTCGCCGGGCCTGCTATCGGTGCAGGTCGAGGCAGCGGCCGCACGGCCTGTGCTCTCACCTGGTGCAGGGCGGTCAGTCCGTCCACATTGGCGTAGTTAATGTCCGAGCCGCGGTCCAGAAGCTTCTTCACTTCGTCTGTGTCCCCGCTGGAGCAGGCGGCCAGGAACACGGCGCCATCGTCAAACTTGACCTTGGTTTTCTTCTTTTTGAGGACGGGTGGCTCGAGCTCAGTCTCCGAGCCAAGCCAGCGCTTCAGCTGCTCGTTCCGCTTCTGCTTGGCGTCCGCCATCTTCTTGGCTGCTTGTGGGCCTTGGCCTTCTCCTCCTCCCGCTCGCTATCCCATCGCCCTGGGAGCCATGGCGCCGCTCATCTGCATGATCCCGCGAGAACCATAAACCACGCCCACTTAGGACGCAGCCGCACCCATCCGCCCTCAGGGCACTCCCAGAAGCCCGCCCCATCCTGACCACGCCCACCGCACTTCAGATCCCGCCCACTCCGTTTCTTGACCGCGCCTTCGCTCCAACCCCGCCCACTCCACTTCAGATCCCGCCCACTCCGTTTCCTGGCCGCGCCTTCGCTCCGGACTCCGCCCACTCCACACAAGACCCCGCCCGTGTCGCCGTCGACCCCGCCCATGCCACCGTCGACCCCGCCCACTCCATCCGCAGAACCCCGCCTATCCATACCGGGCCCCGCCCCTGTGGCTAGGTGGATTTCTCTTGCTTGATGGATCCTCCTGCTGGGTGGGAAACTTTCTCCAAAGCTGGTCATGAATGTGTGTGTATGTATTTCTCAACGTATTTTGGAATGTTGATTAAAAAAAAATGCTTTTGATAAAAGGGAGTGCGTTAAAGGTTTACCAGTCTGATTCACGGGATCTGAGGAAGGGTCACCGGACCCGAAACGTTAACTCTGTTTTCTCCTTCACAGATGCTGCCAGACCTGCTGAGCTTTTCCAGCAACTTTGTTTTTGTTCCTGGTTTACAGCATCTGCAGTTCTTTCGTTTTGATTCTCGGGATGGTAGGACCGATGAATGAAGAGATACTAGATGGGTGAGGACTGTATTCACAGGAGTTTAGAAGAATGAGAATGTTCTAACAGGACTAGATAATGTAAATGCAGAAAGGATGTTCCCGATAACAGGCAGAGGGGTAGTTGGGGGAAAATTCAGAAGCAGGGATCACTAATGATACAAGATAGGCCATTTAGGACTGAGATAAAGAAAGATGCCTTCACCCAGACACTGTTGAACCTATGGAATTCTCTGTCACAGAAAGTGTTTGAGACCAAACCCTTGAAGGTTTTCTAGAAGGAGTCAGATGTCGTTCTAAGGGATGAGCAGACCAAAGAATATGGGGTGAAAGCAGGAAGAGGGTACTGAGTTGCATGATCAGCCACAATCAAATGGAATGTGGAGCAAGTTCAAAGGGCTGAATGGTCTACTCTTGCTCCTAATTTCTGTGAAGTATTTCTGTCTTGCATTCATCAGGACACTTGACAAGAATACCTGTTTTTACTTGGATGAGAAGAGAGTGCTGATTGGTTGACAAGTAGACTCTGATGGTTGGAGGCTTTGCATGGAGAATGTGCCAATTAAGTATGGCTGACAGAGTCGACTTGCTAAGCAATCAACATGCTCTTCTAGTCCAACTTAAAACAAGCCCTAACTCTTTACATTTGTATTTATTGAAAATTGTCCTGATGAGTGCAAAACCAAACATTTTGACAAAATGTGAGTTTTTCAACAATACTTAATGTCTGCAATACCAAATAGAATGGCTTGCCCTTTTTAGCAGATAGCAGCTTATTGTTCACAGGGAGTTGAAATGTCAATCTTTTAGAAGGTATTTCATAAGATACCACACACTAGGCTACTTTGTAAGAAACAAGCCATGGTGTTATATTTAGTATGTTAGTATGGATAGAGGGGCTCTTGTGGCACAAGGTAATGTCCGTTTTTTTTTTATCCACTCATGGGACATGTGTGTTGCTGGCTGGCCATCATTTATTCCCCATCACTAGCTGACCTTGAGAAAGTGTGGGTGAGGTGCTTTCTTGAACCACTGCCATCCATGTGCTGTGGGCAGACACACATTGTTTTTAGAGAGGGAATTCCAGGATTTGACCCAGCAATAGCAAAGGAACTTTGATATATTTCCAAGTCAGGATGGCGAGTGGCTTGGAGGGGAGCTTGTAGGTGGTGGTGTTCCCATGTATCTTCTGCCCATCCTTCTCGATAGATGTTGTCCTGGGGTTGGAAGGCCACTCACGTTTCTTTGGCGAATTTCTGCAGTACATCTTGTACATAGTACACACTGCTGCTACTGAGCTTCAATGGTGGTGGGAATGGATTCAAGTCCCTAAGTTCAAATCCCACCCACACCAGAGGTGGCATGAATAGAGATTAACTAACTAATAGTAGATTGAGTGTTGGGATAAGGGGGACATTTCACATTTTCAGGATTGCAACCTGTAACGAGTGGAGTGCCACAGGGATCAGTGCTGAGGCTGAAATTATTTACAATCAATATTAATGACTTTAGTGAGGAAACTGTCAGCAAGTTTGCAAATGACAAAAAATAGGTGGGAAGGCAAATGGTGAGAATGACTCAATAGTTTGCAGAGAAATACAGGTAAAGCAAGTGGGTAGAAACTTGGTTCTGCACTTTGGCAGGAAGAAGAGAGGAGATGAATATTATTGAAATAGAGAAAGACTTCAAAAAGATACATTTCAAGGTATCCTCATGAAAAAATCTCAAAAAGCTAACATCCAAGTAGAATGATGGCATTTATTTCAAAAGGAATGGCATATTAGAGTAGGGAGGCTTTGCTGAAACTATACAAGGCACTAGTCAGACCACTGCTGAAATGTGATGAACAGTTTTGGGCCCTTGATCTAAGGAATGATATACCAGCATTGGAGGCACTCCAGAGAACACTCGGTTGATCCTGTGTATGGAGACAGTGACTTGTGAAAAGCAATAAATTGGGCCTGTGCTCATTGAAGTTTCAAAGAATGAGAGACGACCTTGTTGAAAGATTCTTATGGGACTTGACAGGTACATTTGAAAAGATAGTTTCCCTCATGAGGAGGGTCTTGGTCCAGAGGGTATAATCTCAGGGCCGTGTTCACTGACACCCTGGAGCATGCACAACAGCAGCGAAATTTCTGACTTGAACAGAAATTAAGAATATTAAAGGCCTAAGCCTGAACATATTAAAAAAACTGGTACATAGTGAAAAAAACTATTGAAAAAGAATTGATTTCCGTTTAAATTTTTAAAATTTGGCTATATATGGCCCACGTGCAGTTTGCAACATAGTGGAGGTGAGATATGTAGCCAGAATTTATTACCATATGGTTGCTGCCAAAAAGAAATTTTGTAATCTTGGTATAAACAGTCACCCATTTAAGAGAGAGATGATGAGGAATTTATTCTCTCAGAGGACGATGAATCTATTATATTCATTATCAGGCAGGGCTGTAGAGGTTGCATCATTAAATATATGCAAGGTTCAGATAGACAGATTTCTCCTCTGTCAGTTTTACTGTTGGAATCAAGGCGTGGCTGAATGGAAATCTCTCGCCCTTGAGTAAGAGGTTGTGCAAACATGGCACAATCCTGGAATTGAGCACATATTAAAAAAAACCCAAAGAACTGCAGATGCTGGAAAACTGGAACAAAAACAGGAATTGCTGGAAAAACTCTGTAAGTCAGGCAGCATCCATGGCGAGAAAGCCGAGTTAACATTGTGGATCCAGTGACCCTTCTTCAGAATCTGCTTTCTCTCCACAGATACTGCCAGAGCTTCTGAATTTGGAATACAGAGAGGCCTGGATGGACTGAACATGGAGAAGATGTTTCCTAATAGGAGAGATTAGGATCCCAGGGCACAGCCTCAGAGTGAAGAGATGACCCTTTAGAACTGAGATGAGGAGGAATTTCTTCAACCAGAGGGTGGTGAATCTGCGGAACTTGTTGTCTCAGAAGGCTGTGGAGACCAATTCATTGAGTGTATTTAAGACTGATGATTGATGAGTTCTTGATAGGTAAGGGGGTCAACAGTTAGGGAAGAAGGCAGAAGAATGGAGTTGAGAAACACATCAGCCATAATCAAATGGCAGAGTAGACTTGATGGGCTGAATGACCTAATTCTGCTCCGAAGTTTATGGTCTTATGGACATTACGATGCAGTATTAAGAGAGTGCTGCACCACCCAATGCATTGTAGGATAAAACATTAATCAGAGGTCGTCTTTGAAGACAAGTAATGGACTTATCCATGGGTAATTGATAATATTTCAAAATTACTCATAGAGTCAAAGTCACATGGCACTGTGTTCCTAAACTAAACTAGTCCCACATGCCTGCATTTGGCTAATTTCCCGCCCAACCTTTCCTATTCATGAACCTATCCAAATGACTTTTAAACGTTGTAACTGTACCTGCATCCGCCACTTCCTCTGGCAGTTCATTCCATGTACAATCACCCTCTGCAAAAAAGTTTCCCTCATGTCCTTTTTAAAACTTTCTCCTCTCACCTTAAAAATATGGCCCCTAGTTTTGAACTTCCCCACCCTGGGGAAAAGACCCTGGCTATTCCCTTTATCTATACCCCTCACAATATTATCAACCTCTATAAGGTCACCACCCCCCAACAACCTCCAGATAAAAATATTTTAGTTCTGACCTAAATTTCATAAAAGAAAATTGTGTAAAATAATGTAAAATATTCTAAGGACAATCTGAGCAAATGCTAAAAATATATAAAATTTATTCCATTGACTGCAAAATGCATTGAGACCATCTTGAGGATGTAAGAAGTATGATATAAATATAGGCCTTTCTTCATTTATTGGTCTTTTCTCTCCAACTGCTGCTACAGCCTGCTTTCTGGCTCCTTCTCTGGGGAACTTCATGAGATGCCTCTAAGGTGAGAAGAAGCTGGAATTGTAGAACGTCTTACTTGAATAAGAGTGTCTTTGAAGAATTTTTTTTTGTGTGCTGAGAAAACAGGACACGGGAAGGACAGGCAGTTTTTGTCCATCCAGGCAGCTTCAAGAAGGACACCAGAGTTTGTTTGACAGTCCTCCCTTTGAATCCAGAGGATGCTTCTCTGGGGGAATTTCTCCCGCGCTCTAATGTGTTGCTGATACACAATCTGAATCTCACTGCAGTACAATGTCTCTGTGAAGTAGTACTTTTGTTGATTTGTGAAGATCTTTATTGTCAAACATTTGCTGCTGTAGTTTAGACAAGGCCGAGCTAACACAGCTGATCTCCTTGTCAATGGTGAGAGAACTGGCCCAAGTTTTGAGAAAGGGCTCAATATTTTCCATTCAATAGATATGGAAGGTGGAATATTTGGCTCACCAGCCACATAGTATTGTTTTCTCAGGCTGACTTTACCGTGCACAAAATTGATAAATTGATAAGTCTGATGCAGCATAGGCTACAACATTACAGTTAACAACAAATTGTAGATAATGTATATTTATGGTGGTCAATTTAGTTTTGGCATAGAGGCGACTAAAGAGCTGAACTGGCAGAAGAAACGTATAAAGTTGCCCCTGTATTATTGGATCAGTCCAAATCTCCATACTCCACTGAAAGTAATGAAAATATAAGACACGTGAATGTGGATTTAGTTGTATAATTACACACTGAGATAAAAACATCAATTTGAGGTTACTCAAATTTTGTGATCAATAGTTTGAGAATTATAATTACCAACACTTGGAGACAGACAGGATACATATACATATAATTTTATATACAAAGAAACTTAAATCCATACTTTGGAACTTCAATTTTAACAGAAAGTGATCATGTGCAGAGAACTACTGTCAATTTTAGGAATGTATTACTTCAAGCCTCATTAATATTTTGTTCATAATACACGTCTAACACTAAATAAGCATCCTATTAGATATGCTAAACTGCTATTTGCTTCAGCTGCATGTGAGATGGAAAAGTTTTGTCTCAACTTTAAAATTCCCATCACTATTTCTCATTCTGATGAAAGCACTTGATTGTTCAAAGCCCTCCATGGTGTTACTCTTCCTTATTTCTGCAATCTACTGCAGCCTTATAATCTTCTTCTGGTAAGATGGCAGCGGAGTAGGGTTTCTGAGTGTGGGGCTCAGCCACTCTGCTTTTATTTTTGTTTCTTTAATTTTTCTCTCTTCTTACCTCACTTATTTTTCTCTTTAATTTTATGTTACTCACCTCTTAGTGAAGAGCTTATGATGATGGCATTGGCAGTGACAAGCCTGCCCAGCAGCATGTCTCATGGCAGCGATGGCAGAGGCGGGCTTGGGTTACCAGTGGCTTCTGTCGAGGTGGTCCAAGCACCGACTGAACTCCTAGCTCAGGCTCCAGGTGAGGAAGGAGGTTCCGGGAGGATACAGCAGCGGAGTGCGTCCAGCCTTTCCTTGTGGTTGTTTGGCGGTGGCCGAAGACAATGTATTTCGGCATCCTCAGCACGGCTGAGAGAGGGCCTGGCCTCCCGTGCACTTGCGGCGGCGAAGGCAGGGGACAGCTTCTTGGGGAGACTGAGCCCAGCACAGAGGGAGCGAGCCCAGCACGGCAGGAGTGAGCCCAGCACGGAGAGAGCGAGCCGTTAGGGAGTGAGCCCAGCACGGAGGGAGTGAGCCCAGTACGGAGGGAGCGAGCCCAGCGTGGAGGGACCAATCCATTAGGGAGCGAGCCCAGCACGGTGGGAGGGAGCCCAGCACGGAGGGAGCGAGCTGTTAGAGACCGAGCCCAGTACGGAGGGAGCGAGCCCAGCGTGGAGGGAGCGAGCCCAGTACGGAGGGAGTGAGCCCAGCACGGAGGGAGCAAGCCGTTAGGGAGCGAGCCCAGCACGGAGGGAGCGAGCTCAGCATGGAGGGAGTGAGTGCCGTTAGGGAGCAAGGCCAGCACGGAGGGAGCGAGCCCAGCGTGGAGGGAGTGAGCCGTTAGGGAGCGAGCCCAGCACAGTGGAAGGGAGCTATTAGGGAGCGAGCCCAGCACGGTGGGAGGGAGCCCAGCACGGAGGGAGCGAGCTGTTAGGGAGCGAGCCCACTATGGAGGGAGCGAGCCAGCATGGAGGGAGTGAGCCGATAGGGAGTGAGCCCAGTACGGAGGGAGCGAGCCCAGCACGGATGGAACGAGCTGATAGGGAGCGAGCCCAGCACGGAGGAAGCAAGCTGTTAGGGAGCGAGCCCAGCACGGAGGGAGTGAGCCCAGTACGGAGGGAGCGAGCCCAGCACGGAAGGAGCGAGCCGTTAGGGAGCGAGCCCAGTACAGAGGGAGTGAGCACAGCACGGAGGGAGCAAGCCCAGCACGGAGGGAGCGAGCCGTTAGGGAGCGAGCCCAGCACGGAGGGAGCGAGCCGATAGGGAGCGAACCCAGCACGGAGGGAGCGAGCCCAGCACGGAGGGAGCGAGCTATTAGGGAGCG
>NC_063349.1:56156071-56157047 GCF_021869965.1 Rhincodon typus
AGGGAGCTAACCCAGCACGGAGGTAGGGATCCCAGCATGGAGAGAGCGAGCCCAGCATGGAGGGAGCGAGCCCAGCATGAAGGGAGCAAGCCGTTAGGGAGCGAGCTCAGCACGGAGGGAGCGAGCCATTAGGGAGCGAGCCCAGCATGGAGGGAGGGATCCCAGCATGGATGGAGCGAGCCGTTAGGGAGCATGCCCAGCATGGAGGGAGCGAGCCCAACACAGAGGGAGCGAGCCCAGCACGGAGAGAGCGAGTCCAGCGTGGAGGGAGCGAGCCGTTAGGCAGTGAGCCCAGTACGAAGGGAGTAAGCCGAGTACGGAGGAAGCAAGCCGATAGGGAGCGAGCACAGTACGGAGGGAGCGAGCCCAGCACGGAGGGAGCAAGCCGATAGTGAGTGAGCCCAGTACGGAGGGAGCGAGCCCAGCACGGAGGGAGCGAGCTATTAGGGAGCGGGCCCAGCATGGAGGGAGCGAGCCATTAGGGAACTCAGCACGGAGGGAGCGAGCCGTTAGGGAGCGAGCCCAGTACACAGGGAGCGAGCGCAGCATGGAGGGAGCGAGCCAATAGGGAGCGAGCCCAGCACGGAAGGAGCGAGCCCAGCACGGAGAGAGCGAGCCATTAGGGAGCGAGCCCAGCACGGAGGGAGCGAGCCCAGCATGGAGGGAGCGAGCAGTTAGGGAGCAAGCCCAGTACAGAGGGAGTGAGCCCAGTACGGAGAGAGTGAGCCCAGCATGGAGGGAGCGAGCTGTTAGGCAGCGAGCCCAGTACAGAGGGAGTGAGCCATTAGGGAGCGAGCCCAGCACGGAGGGAGCGAGCCGATAGGGAGCGAGCCCAGCACGGAGGTAGCGAGCCGATAGGGAGTGAGCCCAGCACGGAGGGAGCAAGCCGTGAGGGAGCGAGCCCAGCACGGATGGAGCGAGCCGATAGGGAGCAAGCCCAGCACGGAAGGAGCGAGCCAATAGGGAGCAAGCCCAG
>NC_063349.1:56157147-56172316 GCF_021869965.1 Rhincodon typus
GCCCAGCACGGAGGGAGTGAGCCCAGTACGGAGGGAGCGAGCCCAGCACGGAAGGAGCGAGCCGTTAGGGAGCGAGCCCAGTACAGAGGGAGTGAGCACAGCACGGAGGGAGCAAGCCCAGCACGGAGGGAGCGAGCCGTTAGGGAGCGAGCCCAGCACGGAGGGAGCAAGCCGTTAGGGACCGTGCCTAGCACAGAGGGAGGAGCCCAGCATGGAGGGAGTGAGCCCAACACGGAGGGAGGGAGCCCAGCACGGAGGAATCGAGCCCAGCACGGAGGGAGCGAGCCGTTAGGGACCGTGCCCAGCACAGAGGGAGCGAGCCATTAGGGAGCGAGCCCAGCACGAAACGATTGTGGATCCAGTGGTAAGTGGTAGCAATGGACCAAGGTATCTTTGACATTTGCGGGCCCAGTGCAGGATTCGAGGCTGTGGCGGTGGCACTAGCTTTCAACAACAGGGCAGCCTCTGCGGTCAGCGTTGGTCAGCTACGGCAATGCAGTCGGCCCGAATCGACACTCCGGGTGGATTGACTGGAGCTGCAGTCACTTTGGCGGCGGCCTAGTAGGCCCAGTGCAGGGATTCCTGGAATGGCCTGCACAGGGAAAGCATGGCAAAGGGGAGGAAATTGAGACCCTGTAGGAAGTGCAGTCCCGGCAGGGCTAAGCACTCTCAAAAGACAGTAATGTTTGACTTTTAGCTTTTTCTCTTACTTTTCTATTTAATACTCGCCATTACTGTAATGTTTCTTTTAACTTTGTTCTTTTTTCCCACCTTGTTCTTATGATTCTGCACCTAGGTACTTGTACCTAAGACAGTGCCTTTGTGTGGTGATATTGTACAATTTTCACTGTACTCCTGTAATTGAGTACATGCAACAATAAAGAATCTAAATCTAAAAGTCCTCCAAGAACTCTGTGCTCCTCCAGCTCCTGCACTTTCCTCACTCCACTGTTGGTGGATTTGGCTCCCTGGGCCATAAACTCTGGGATTCATCCCCAATCCCATCTGTCCCTCTCCCCCTTCAACATGTTCCTTAAAATCTACCCCTTTGACCAATCGTCTTGGTCATTTTTCCTAGTGTCCCCTTATGCGACTCAACATCAATTATGTTCTGATTACATTATTGTAAAGCATGTTGGTTCAGATACCTTTCGACATCATAAGTGCTCTAAAACTGCATGTTATTGTGTGTTGAAACATCAGCTGTGACCCACTTGATCACACTCTCACCTCACTCAAGTCCGTGTCAGGGGCATGAGTACAATAATCTAGACATATACTGCGGCGCTGTCTTGAGGGAGCACTGCAGTGTTTTGGGTGAGATGTTAAGCCAAGGTTCCTCTGTTCAGGTGGATTTAAAGAACATAGAACAGTACGGCACAGGAGCAGGCCCTTCGATCCACAATATTGTGCCGAACATGACGTCAAATGAAACTAATCCCTTCTGCCTGCCCTTGGTCCAGTAAAAGATCCCACTGCTTTGAGAAGGAGAAGATGGGCTAACCCAGTCTGTAGTAACCTCCCAAACAATTTCACAAGAACAAATTATCTGTTTTTTTTATCACATTGCCTATTGTGGGAGCTTGATGTGTACAAATTTATTGCTGCTTTTCCTGCATTACAATCATAACTACACTTCAAAAGTGTTCATTAGGCCATAAAGTGCTTTGGAACGTATGGTGGTTGTGAAAAATGTGATATAATGCCAGTGCTTTATTTATATTTATTGGAACAGGGTTTTGAGATGTAGGTCTACTTTACAGCCAACAGAAGGAATACATTTTAAAAGCATTTTTGAATGAACTATCATGGTACAGCTTCTAATAACAATAAGACTATCTCGGGATTGAGTGGTTTATGAATAGACTGGATAAATGGCAATCAAGAGGTATTCCTAACCAGTCCCTGTTGAATTCAGTTATGAAAAGAATGTCATTTGACAGAAGCTATTTTTTAAATAGCAGAGCACAAGACCTGGAAAAACCTGTTCGCCCATTCTTGCTTGTCCATCTTTCTGATCCTCCTGTCAAGATCTAACTAAGGAAAGAAACAAACTGTGTTCCATTTATAGAACAGCTTTCTGAGGCAAAGTTGCACAACACTCTGAAAGAAAAGAAAATTCTCATAACCACATCTTAAAAGGAAGACCTCAAGTTTTTAAACACTGCCAGACTGACCCACAAGAGGAAAAGTCATTTCCACTAACAGTTTGTCAAGATCGTTAGTGATCTTATACACTTCAAATGAGTCACCATTTGCTCTCCTAAACTCCAGTGGAAGTAAATCCAATCTATCAACATTTCCCCAGAGGAAAATCTCTTCATTCCATATCTCAATTCAGTAAACCTTCTCCGAACCACTTCCTATGCATTTCCATCCTTATTTAAATAAAGAGGCTGAAACTGTCCACAGTACACCAATGCCTTCCGTAACTGAAACATAACATCCCTACTTTTATGTAATAAAATCAGAAAGTGCTGGAGAAACTCAGCAGGTCTGGCAGCATCTACGGGGAATGAAACAGAGTAAATGTTTTGAGTTCAGTGACCCTTCTTCATGAGTAGTACTGACTTGAAACATTAACTCTGCTTCTCTTTCCACAATCTCTGCTAGAACCCGCTGAGTTTATCCAGCACATTCTGTTTTTATTTCTGATTTCCAGCATCCACAGTAATATGCTTTTATCTTCATTTTTATGTTCAATTTATCTCCTTATAAAGAATAACAACTATTAGCTTTCTTAATTAATTGCCTTTTTTGCATATTGACTTTTAGTAACTCATACACTAAAACACTTAGATCTAGCTACACCTTGGAATTCTGCAGTTGTTCTCCTATTTAAGCAATATTCTGCTTTTTTTATTCTTCCCGCCAAAGTGAACAACTTCACATTTTCTCACGTTATATTCCATCTGGCAAATAACTTGCTTTTTCTGGTTTCCTCTCTTCATGAATGGATGACTTATATTTGCAACTTGCCAATTTAATATCTAGCAAGTTTTGGAAAATTAACATCAACGCCACTACTACATCTTCAGTCACTTTTTTTAAGATCCCAGGAGAAAGTCCACCATCATCTGTTGATTTGTCAGCCCACAGCTTCATCAATTTGTTCAGCACTACTTGCAAGAGGGCTGTAATTCACTAAGATTGTCTCTCCTTACTACCTCTTCATTTAAAGCTATGACTGAAATTCTCCTTACATCCTCAAAGGTGAAGGCAATAAGTCCTAGACCTTGCATTGTGCCAGTTTGCAACATAGGGTCATGGACAAGTCTTTGCATTAGAACACCAACAAATTTCAGACAAATGACATGTTGAGTGTTGAACCAGAGTTAGAGATTGACTCTGTCACAAGCTAGTTACTCTGTGTACCTCCAATGCTATGGAATTGAGTTTTGGAGGGTCAATTTTTTAAATACTTTGGAATCTCGATGGCTGTGATGTCAGTCCAGAAATTTTATGGGACTTCTCTGCGGTGTCTGTTGTAATGTCAGAGGCAACTAATGGGATCCTCAGAGAAACAAAGTAAATGTCCTCGCCCTCATCATGAATTCCTCCACGGTCTCGTTTCTTCTGAGACACATAATCATATGAGCATATGTCTTAGCACACTCCTTCTGTTCCTTGAATTGATTGTTTGCTCCCTTTTGGCGTCTTATAGGCTCATAGACACAGCACAGAAGAAGGCCATTTGGCCCATCGTGATTGCAACTGTCAAGAAAGACCTGACTACATTAGTCCCATTTTCTAGTTCTTGCTCCATTGCCCTGGAGGTTATGACAACGCAAGTGAACATCTAAATACTGCTTAAATGTTACAAGAGGTTTTGATTCAAACATCCTTTCTTGCAGTGAGCTCCATAATTCCATCACGCTCAGTGAAAGATTTTTCCTCAACTCTCCTCTCAGATTTCTATCTCTTACTTTAAATCCATGCCCCTTGATTATTGATCTCACTGCTAATGGAAAAAAAATGACTTCCAATCCAGCCTGCTTAGGGCCCTCATAATCTTATACACCTCTAACAGATCTCCCCTCAAACCCCAGCCTATCCAACCTGTCCTCATAGCTCAGACCCTTCAGCCGTCCTGGTAAATCATCTCTGGACCCTCTCTCATGCAATGACATCCTTCTTATAGTAAGGTCACCAGAACAGCACACAGTACATTAGTTATAGCCTAACCAGCATTTTATATAGTTCCAGTATGAGCTGCCTGCTCTTGTATTTGATGCCTCGATCAACAAACACAAGTATCCCATATGCCTTCTTAACCACCTCATCCACCTCCCCTGTTAACATCAAGAATCTTTGGATATGCATGCCAAGGTCCCCCTGATCTTCATTACTTTCCAGGGTCCTATCATTTACAGAGTAATCTCATGCTCTCCCCAACAGTATTTCCTCACACATTCCAGGTTCAATTCCATTTGCCACTGCTCTGCCCAACTAACTATACCTTTGCTATTCTCCTGCAGTTTCTAGCTATCCTCCTCATTTTTTAACCTCCTTAGCAATTTTCACGACATATGCAAACTTCTTTATCGTACCTCTATATTTAAGTTCAACTCACCACAAATAGTAAGAGCCTCAGCACTGAGATCTACAGAACCCCAGTGGAAACAGACTTATGGTCACTGAGACATCCCCCCAACCTCACCCTCCCCTTCTTCCTCTCAGCCAATTTTAGACCCAAATTGTCAGTTTGTCTTGGATGCCAGGTGCTCCTGCATTTTTGACCAATTTTCCATGAATGATCTTATCAAAAGCCTTGCCTAAGTCCCTGAAGACCAATCAAATGCAACACCTTCATTAACAGTCCTGGGTACCTCCTCAAAAAACTCAATCAAGTTTATCAAACGTTACCTTTTCTTAACAAATCCATGCTAAATATCCATGTTAATATGTGTCTCTCCAAGTGCAGATATATTTTGTGCCTCACATCTTCAATTCCTTTGGATGATAGTCGGTACCCACTTGGAATATTATGTGCTGTAATATGAAAAATTGTCAATAGTTTTGGCCATTATCAAAATACTGATCAAGATTGCAAATGAATCACATGTTAACTTTTATTCCAAAGGGAGTGAAGTTGAAGATTAAAGGAGTCTTACAACAATTACTGAGGACTTTGGTCAGACCACAACTGTGTCCAACTTTGGTTTCCTTCCTTAAGCAAGGACATACCCTCGATAGATAGAAAAAAAGGCTTACCACAGTGGATTCCAGAATGAGAGGAAAGATTGAGTAGACTAGGCCTGTATTCACTGGACTTCAGAAGAATGAGAGGTGATCTCATTGAAAAGTATCACCTTTTAAGGGGCTTGACAAGTAAATGTTGGGAAAATAATCCCTGTGACTGGGGAATCAAAACCGCAGTCTCAGAGTGGGGGCATGATGATTTCAAATTGAGATGAAGAGACCTTTTATCAATCGGAGGGTTGTGAATCATTGGAAACCTGTACAGCAGAGACCACTGAGTGCTTTGACATTGAGATATGATTGAAATAGAGTTTGCTAGAGTGCTGATTGTTAAGGGATATGGGTTGAGTGCAGTAAAGTAAAATTGGGGTAGCAGAAAGGCCAAATGCAAAATGAATAGTGAAACAGGCTCGAGGGGTAAAATGCCAAGTTCCATTCCAATTTTTGGCAATCATATGTCCTTATTGTGGTCTGCAGTATTGATCAGAATGGAACGTGTTGTATTGGTCACTTTCAGAGTGCTCTGTTCCTAGCTGTTCATTATCTGAATACTGACTTCTGTATTAAAGTCTGTCAAAGTACTGTGCTCTATACTGAACACTGCCAGAGGACTGTGAGCAATATTGGACACAGACGCAGTGAGGAAAGACCACTGTCTGAGGTCTTCCTGCTGAAGGTAAATGGGGGTATTTTCAGTTATTGGACCCTCCTAGTGCCTCAATGCATGTAAATGTAAATATAGTCTTGTATGTTTAAGAGATGCCTTTGGCTTTTTGGAGAGAGTCAAACTTCAATATTTATTTCATTGATATGCTACTATACAGAACCAAAATGCATTTGTGACTATCTGTATATATACATATATATATTCAAGGTTTTTGAGAAAACTTGTAGCTTGGGTTGTTGATGCAGTTGTTGACTTGCTCGCCGAGCTGGTAAGTTTGTTCGCAAACATTTCATACCCTGCTAGGTAACATCGTCAGTGCACCTCTGGCGAAGCGTTAGCGTTCTGTCCCACTTGTTATTTATGTGATTCAGTTTGCTGGAGTGGGTGGCATCACTTCCAGATTTATTTCTTAGTGACAAAAAGAGAAGTTGCTGGAAAAGCTCAGCAGGTCTGGCAGCATCTGTGAAGGGAAAATCAGAGTTAATGTTTCGGGTCCGGTGACCCTTCTTCAGAATTGTTCTGACTCTGATTTTCTGTTCACAGATGCTGCCAGACCCTCTGAGCTTCTTCTTTTGTTCCTGATTTACAGCACCCGCAGTTCTTTTGGTTTTTGTTTCTTAGTGGTTCGTGTATGGGGTCCAGTTCTATATGTTTGTTAGTGGAGTTCTGGTTTGAGTTCCAGGCCTCCAGGAATTCTTGTGTGTGTCCTTGCTTGGCTTGTCCTCAGATGGCTACGCTGTCCCAGTCGAATTGGTGTCCTTCTTTGTCCATGTGTATTGAAATGACTGACAGTTGGTCATGTCCCTTGGTAGCTGGTTGGTGTTCATGAATCCTGATGGCTAGTTTCCTTCCAGTTGTAATATCCAATGTAATTTTTTTAGCAGTCTTTGCATGATATCTTGTAAATAACGTTGGTTCTGTTAATTGTGGTTGTTGGATCCTTTATTTTCGTCAGTAGCTGTCGTTGTGTAGCTGTTGGTTTGTGGGCCACTGTGATTCATGGGGGAAGGAGTAATCTGGTGGTCATTCAGATATGTCCTCAATGTGTGGAAGGGTGACTAGTGTCTCTGGATGTGTTGTGTCTTCCTGTTGTGGTCTGTTCTGTAGGTATTGACAAACTATGCTTTTCGGGTAACCGTTGTTTCTAAAGACACTGTATAGGTATTCTTAGATAACAAGGTGTAGAGCTGGATGAACACAGGTCAAGCAACATCATAGGAGCAGGAAGGCTGACGTTTCGGGCCTAGACCCTTCATCAGAAGGTATTCTTCTTCAGTTTTGCATAGCTCCAGGGTGCTGCAATGTGTTGTGGTTCACTTGTACAGTGCTTTGATGCAGCTCCGTTTGTGGGTATTGGGATGATTGCTATTGTAGTTGCGTACCTGATCTGTATGGGTAGCCTTCCTGTGTACATTGATCTGGAGCTCACTGTCAGCCATACGTTCGACCATTACATTCAGGAAGGGAAGTCTGTTGTTGTTCTCCTCTTCTCTGGTGAATTTTACGCTGGTGAGGATGTTGTTTATGAGTAGATGGTTTTCTTCCAGTTTAGTGCGCTTGTTAATCACAAAGGTGTCATCCACATAGTGGATCCATACTTTTGGTTGGAAGGTGACAAGTGCTGTCTGTTCCAGTCTATGCATTACGGCTTCTGCTATCAATCCTGATATCGGTGATCCCATGGGTGTTCCGTTGATTTGTCCGTATATCTTGCCATTGAAGGTGAAGTGGGTCGTGAGGCACAGATCCAGTAGTTTAAGGGTGCCGTCTTTCTGATGATGTTGGTGTTATTGGTGTCTGTATCCCTGGTCTGTCTATAGCAAGGCTAGTGTTTCTTTAGCCAAGGGAATGTTTATGGAGGTAAATAGTGTAGTCACGTTGAAGGACACCATGATCTCATCCTCATCTATTCTGGTGATGACACCCACCCCAACAAACCAAGACACAGAAATGGCAAGCGGGACAGAATACTGACGCTTCACCGGAGGTGCACTGACGATGTTACCTAGCAGGGTGACAAAATGTCTGCGAACAAACTTACCAGCTCAGCGAGCAAGTCAACAATCACATATATGTACACATTCAAACACAAAGATTTTTTATGAATATAATATGTTTCTGAAATGAAAAAAAAATATTGGACCATGTTGATCTCTACTGAGTGTTGCAGACTGGCACATTCCAAGATCCAGGGCTACATGCTGAGGGACGCACTAAAGCTTGGGGCAGCTGCTGCCAAGGCGCAGTGGGGGAAGACCTCCATCTGAGGTCTTTCTGCAAAAGTTAAATGGGGGTCCATTCAGTTGTCAGACCACCCCTCACCCTGTGCCTCAATTGCATGCAAATATAGTCATATAGAAGTAAGAAATGCCTTTGGTTTGTTTGTTCTACATATGCAAAGACTGTACAGAATCGAACTGCTCTAGAGACTATGTATGTATATGAAGACTTTTTATGAATAAAGTATATTTTTGATATTAAGAAAGTACTGCATACAGTAATAGATACTCTGAGAGGACTGTGTGCGGTATTCGTCACTGTCAGAATACTGAATACAGTATTGGAAACTGTCAGAATACAAAGTGCAGGGCAGCATGGTGGCTCAGTGGTTAGCACTGCTGCCTCACAGTGCCAGGGTCCCAGGGCTCCACTCACAGCCCTTGAGTGACTGTGTGGAGTTTGCACATTTTCCTTGTGTCTGTATAGGACTCTGCTGAGTGCTCCAGTTTCCTCCCACAGTCTAAAAATGTGCAGGCTAGGTGGATTTGCCGTGGGAAATGCAGGGTTACAGAGATAGGGTCAGTTTGGGTGAGAAACTTTTCAGAGGGTTGATGTGGACCCAAGGAGCTAGATGGCCTGCTTCCACACTGTAGGGATTCTATGATTCTATTGTACACTTTGAGAATACTGTGTTCTGTATTGGACACTGTCAGAGTGTGCAGTGCAGTGCATTGAAGATAGATATTACAGAGCAGTAGTTACCGATACAAGTATTAGGTTGTGATGAAAGTCAAAGAATGTGAGCTAAGATTGTTCAATTCATACACACAATGGATGTCTCGAAACGTTACAAAACTTTCAGACCATCAAAGAAGGGGGCAAGTGTGGAACAGAAAAAAGTCAGTTCTTCACAAAATGGTAAGTTCTAATGGAATGCAATGGAGATAATTAAAATAGATGGTTTCTGAAGATAACTGATAAATGTGTGGATTAACTCAGACAGCCAGGTTATGATCTGTACCATGGAGAGTTAAATGGATACTTTACATATATTCCAAACATACCAACTGATGCAATTTGACTATCAGGTCACAGGAAGGATAAATGGAGCAACATGACTAAGGGTATAATAGAACAAAACACAAACCGAAATGATATGGTATTACAGGGCTGAACAATGATATTTTTGTGAAGTAGCAAAATACAGAGAGTGACAACAACAGTTCTGAGATTCTTAACCAGGTCCATCAGTTTCAGCACTATGTTAATTTCTTTCACATATTTACAGGTAATTTATATGCAGACCATCCCCATGTCTTTTCAACCATATTTCCTGCTAATGCTTTCTTTTAATTCATTCTACATCGTAGTTATAACATTATAATACCTGTTTTCTATGAAACAGTTTGCCAGTCATTTAACACATTCACTCCCTCTCAGTTACCCAATGGCTCTCCTCCCCTTTCCTTTTTATTCAAACTGATTCTTGGGAATGTGGAAGTTGCTGGTTTTGCCAACATTTATTGCCCTGCAAACATGGTGATGAGCTGCTGCCTTCTTGAGTTGCTGAGGTACAGGTAGACCCACGGTGCTGTCAGGAGGGGAGTTCCACGATTTGACTCAGCAACAAGAAGACTTTGCATTCACATAGTGCTTTTAACATTGTAAAATGTCCTAAGCTGCTTCACAGTCGAGCTATCAAACAAACCACAGAAAGAGAAGCTTGGACAGGTGACCATAATCTGAGTCAGTAAGTTTTAAGGCGTGTACAATATAAGCAGTGCAATAAATGTGTGGGCAGCAAATTCAAGACCTTGGGCACAAAGGATAAAGACATGGTCAGCAGTGATGAAGGAAAGGAAGTTGGGAGTTTCCCAGAGTCAAGAATTGGAGCATTGCAAAGATCCCGAACAATCTTGGGCTAAAGGTGCGACAGAGATCGGAATGGATAGGCTGTGGGGAGATTTGAACACAAAGATGAGAATTTTAAAATCACAGCATTGATCAGTGAGGGCAGGGGTGCTGAGACAGTACAAACCCTTCTCTTCACAGCTAGAGTGGAAGAACATCCAATGCCAACAGAGGAAAGTCACTTGAAGATTCCTTTTGGAAATACTCACCACACAACTTGGAGAGTAAGAGGGAGTTTAAATTGAAAACTTCTCAAACAAAATGGAAGTCTAGTTGTATAACGGAATGTTAGAACGTTCCAGATAGTTGAAACATAAAAAAAGTCCAAGCTGAAAATAATAAAATAATTAACCCATAAACCCCTCAGCTAACTACTCCAGAAAGCACTGTATTTTTACTTGATAATCTTCAACTCTGTGAGAAGTCATATTCTTTGGCTGGCTTAGAGCTAAAGTTGAGCTCATAAATGTGTCACAACTCACCATGTGTGTGGAATAAACCCTTGTGAAATAAAAGATAGGGAAGGAGATGAGGCCGTAAACTACAGACGTGAAGTCTATCACATTCCAACAACAATAAAATTCACCGGGCTCTTCATTCCTCACGGGACACTGATGGGGAAAGGGACAAAACCTGCAGTATACACACCACGATCACTGGTTACTATTTTTCTTTTATTTACTTATTACAGGATAAGTTGCTGACAAAGCCAACATTCACTGACGATACCCGATTTACCTTAAGAAAGTGGTGTTGAGCCACTGCTTGAACTGCTGTAGTTTGTGCAGTTAATATGCTCTGCCAGTACTGTTCGGGAGAAAGTGACAAAATTTTGAGCCAGCAACACTGAAGGAACGTCTGTATAGTTCAAAATCAGGATGATGTGTGACTGAGATAGAACTTTTAGGTGGTGATGTTCCCATACGTTGACTGCTTTTATCCTTTTTGGTGGTACAGGTCATGGTTTGGTCGGTGCTACTGAAAGAGCTTAGGGAGTTACTGCAATGCCTCTCGAGGATGTACACACTACTGCCACTATGCATCGGTGGCAGAGGGAATGAATGTTGAAATTGGTGGATGGGATACCAATCAAGCAAGTTGCTTCATTGTGGTGTCAAGATTCTTGAGTTATGTTGGAGCTGCACCCATCCACAGCATCACAGAATTTTTACAGAGCAGAAGGAGGCTATTCGGCTTGTCCTGCTTGCTGGTTCCATTACTTAGCCTCACAGTGCCAGGGACTGGGTGCAATTCCAGTCTCGGGTGACTGTCTGTGCGGAGTTTGCAACATTCTCCCTGTGTCTGTGTGGGTTTTGTCCTGGTGCTGCAGTTTCCTCCCACAGGACAAAGATGTGCAGGTTAGGATTGGCCATGCTAAATTGCCCATAGTATCCATAAATGTCCAGGCTAGGTGGATTAGCCATGAGAAATGCAGGGTTACAGGGATATGTATGGGGTGGATCTGGGTGGGATGCTCTTTGGAGGATCAATGTGGACTTGATGGGCCGAACAGCCTGCTCCCACACCGTAGGGATTCAATGATAATGTCCTGAATTTTCCCATACACTTGCACTCCATTTCTATCCAAATAACCATCCAATGCCCCTCCTGAATGTTTCAATCAAACCTGCCTCCACCAGATTTCCAGGCAGTGCATTCCAGACCCTAACTACTCGCTGGGGGAAAAAGGCATTTCTCAAATCTGCCTTGCTTCGTTTGCACATCACTTTTAATCTATGCCCTCTCATTCTTTTATCTTTTATGTGTGGGAACAGCTTCTCCCTCGATCCAGCCCGCTCATCCAGGCAATGGCAGAGGTTATGGCCTCATGTTATTATTGCTGGACTGTTAATCTAGAGACCCAGGTAATGTACTGGGGATCTGGGGTTCAAATCAAAAAACACTATCTGGAATTAAGGTCTAATGGTAGCCATGAATCCAATGTTGATTGTTGGAAAAACCCATCTGGATGATGAATGTCCTTTAGGGAAGGAAACTGCCATCCTTACCTGGTCTGACCTACATGTGACTCCAGACCCACAGCAATGTGGTTGACTCTCAGCTGCCCTCTGAAGTGGCCTAGCAAGCCATTCAGTTGTATCAATCACTACAAAATCTCAAAAAAGAAATGAAGCCTGACGGATCATACGACTACCTGGCATCGAACGAGGCATTAGAAATGACAACAAAAAAAAACAGCCTTGTTGACCTTGCAAAGTCCTCCTCACTAACATTTGGGGGCGAGTGCCAAAACTGGGAGAGCTGACTCACAGACTCATCAAGCAACAGCCTGACAAAGTCATACTCACAGAATCACAATGGGGAAAGCGTATTATCGCTAAACTATTAATCCAAAACTCAGTTAATGTTCCGGGGACCCAGGTTTGAATCCTGCCACGGCAAATGGTGAAATTTGAACTTAATACAAAACATCTGGAATTAAGAATCCACCAATCACTACAAAGTCTCAAAGAAATGAAACTGAATGGATTACCTTGCATTGACCTAGGCACCGGAAAAGACAAAGGCAGAAACAGCTCTGTCGACCCTGCAAAGTCCTCCTCACTAACATCTGGGGTCTGGTGCCAAAATTGGGAGAGCTGTCTCACAGGCTAGTCAAACAACAGCCTGGTGTAGTTACACTGACGGAGTCGTATCTTACAGACAATGTCCTAGACACCATCATCACCATCCCTGGATATGCCCTGCCCCACGGGCAGAGATGGCGGCGCAGTGATATACAGTCAGGAGGGAGTTGCCCTGGGAGTCCTCAACGTTCACGCCAGACCCCATGAAGTCTCGTTGCTTCAGGTTAAATATGGGCAAGGAAACCTCCTGCTGATCACCACGTACCGTCCTCCCTCAGTGAATGAATCCTCCTCCATTTTGAAAAACACTTGGAGGAAGCACTAAGGATAGCAAGGGCACAAAACATACTCTGGGTGGGGAAATTTCAATCCTCAAGATTGTGTTGCCTCAAGGTCTTCAATGGGTCAAGAAGGCAGTTCACCATCACCTTCTCCAGATCTATTAGGGATGTGCAATTAACGTTGGCCAAGCCAGTGATACCCATATCCCATGAGTGAATTTTGAAGAAGAGGCCAGAATAAGAACAGAGAAAGATCTTGGAAGGTTGTCAGGTTGGAGGAATTTACAATGAGGGGCAAAGCCATCTTTACAGATGCATTCAGCACAGATGGTGAGTAAAATGAAATTGACTCAGTGAGTCACTTACCAGCAGAGATAAGAATGAATCATAAGTATTAGATTTATAGCACATGCATTCTTTCAATTCCTTAGCATTTAGAAGTTCTATTTTCTGCCACTGATTCACTGTTTGAAATACACACTGCTTGTTAAACATCTCATAGGCAGAGAGGAAAACCAACGAGATTAAGTGCAGTCTGCTTTGGTCTCACCAACCTGAATATATTTGACAATTGCACCTCCCAGTTGCGAACCATTTCAACTCCCCCTCCCATTCCTCAGACGACATGTCCATCCTGGGCCTCCTGCAGTGCCACAACGATGCCACCTGAAGGTTGCAGGAACAGCACCTCATATTCCGCTTGGGAACCCTGCAGCCCAATGGTATCAATGTGGATTTCACAAGCTTCAAAATCTCCCCTCCCCCTACCGCATCCCAAAACCAGCCCAGCTCATCCCAGCCTCCCTAACCTGTCCTTCCTCCCACCTATCCCCTCCTCCCACCTCAAGCCCCACCCCCATCTCCTACCTACTAACCTCATCCCGCTCCCTTGACCTGTCCGTCCTCCCTGGACTGACCTATCCCCTCCCTAACTCCCCACCTACACTCACATTTACTGGCTCCATCCCCGCCTCTTTGACCTGTCTGTCTCCTCTCCACCTATCTTCTCCTCTGTCCATCTTCTATCTGCCTCCCCCTCTCTCCCTATTTATTTCAGAACCCCCTTCTCCTCCCCCATTTCTGAAGAAGGGTCTAGGCCCGAAACGTCAGTCTTCCTGCTCCTCTGATGCTGTTTGGCCTGCTGTGTTCATCCAGCCCTGCACCTTGTTGTCTCGGATTCTCCAGCATCTGCAGTTCCTACTACCCCAGCTCTACACCTTGTTATTTCATATTTGACAATAACAAGCTTATAAATGGGTGATGGTAAACAGGCAGGTATAAGCAGAGAATAGCACACATTTCACATGGTCTAGATGAAAGCACTGTAGAGCTGTTGAAGCAAGTTTGAATTTTACGTGAACACTGTCTTTTCTACAGATCTGGGAGCTCCAGTCTTAAGTAGAACAATTTCACTTAAACATACAAATAAGGAGCATAAACCCTTTGAGCTTGCTCCACCATTCACCCTCTTGCTTAACAAGCATCTCTCCATCTCATCCTTTAAAATATTCAACAATGTTGATTCTACCACTTTTTCAGGGGGAGGATTACAAATACTCATGACCCTCTGTGACAAAACATTTAGCTTCCTTTCTGTATGTTTTACTCAAGTCACCTCCTACTGTTCTAAGCTCCCGTGGTACAAGCCTAGTCTTTTTGTAGAAGACAATTCCTCCTCTGTTCTAGGTATTAGGCTAGTAAACCTTCTCTGAACTGCCTCCAATACATTTACGTCCCTCTGCATGTAACCAGACCAATACTGTGCACAGTACTCCTGATGCGGTCTCACCAGTGTCCTGTATAACTGAAGCAGAAACCCCCTCTCTCAATTCCTCTCATAACCTGAACCTCCCCAGTGGTCACTCTGACCCTCCCAGTGGTCACTCTGACCCTCCCAGTGGTTAACTTGACCCTTTCAATGGTCAGTCAGACCCTACCCAGTGGTCACTCTGACACTCCCAGTGGTCATTCTGACCCTCCCCACTGGTCAGTCAGACCCTCCCCAGTGGTCACTCTGACACTCCCAGTGGTCACTCTGGGTATTGCAGGTTTGATGCTCTGAGCAGGGAGACGCCGCTCCATGGAGAGGAGACCCACGTGACAGCGGCGGTCCCAGTGACGTCAGGAGCGGGCGGGCGGTTGCGATGGCGGTCTCTGTGACTCCCCGCTTCCGGCGGCTGGGAAGCTGCAGCTCGTTGAGGAGGCGGCGGATAGGTATCAGCATGGCGGGCCGTGGGACCGGGAAAAGAAAGAGAAGCAGGGGGATGGGTGGGAGAGAAGGGAAGGGGAGGGTGGGAGAG